>NC_143024.1:40430000-40612500 GCF_057628025.1 Oncorhynchus mykiss
ACTGGTTACACTTTGCAACATTCATTTACAACACTTTATTGCTCAAAGAACAAAATGTTAAAGATAAAACAGGAATAGGCTATTATCTGTGACGTATGATATGACCAGAGTAATACTCAGAAATTACCCTAAATTGCACTCCCACTCTAATCTTAACGGTTAGGGTATAAAAGGTGTAAAAGCTGAAAGTAATTCAGGAGCATTTGTCTGTTCTCTCTTTGTTTGTCCTGACAAGAACCCAGCCTTTGCTTGAGATTTCAATACATTTTGAAGGAAAATGCGGCTTTGTGATCTGAGGGTGTTTTATTGATTTATTTGCAGTGCTTTGCTAATGCCGTCTGTTCCAATTTCATCTGCATGAAAATTAGCAGAGAACGTTACTTGGTTTGGTCAGAACTTTTCTCCTGCTGCTGTTGCGAGCTTACTGGAGTTGAACACTGGCAGAGACACCTTCAGAGGCAGTGAAAATGAACGCTACGGCATGGCACTGTGCCATATAGTGTTGTACTACCACAGTAGCCAACTCTACACAATCTTATCTTTGCCAAGAGTGTGCAAAGCTGTCATCAAGGCAAAGGGTGGCTATTTGAAGAATCTCAAATATAAATTATTTTTTGATTTGTTTAACACTTGTTTTGGTTACTACATGATTCCATGTGTTATTTCATAGTTTTGATGTCTTCACTATTATTCTACAATGTAGAAATTAGAAAAAAAAGAAGAAAAAAAAACCTTGAACAAGTACGTAGTACCGGTAGTGTATCTTGATGACGAAAGTAAAAAATACTCAGTAGGCTGTTAAAGTGGAACCTTTACAAGTCTCTTCCGACAGGGTAAAACACCTCTAAACACACAGTCAAGGTAAAACACTTTTAAATTCCTTTAAACGTCACATAAAATGGATACAGAGGACCATTATTAAGCTGGGTATGCCTGTTTCTTATTGGCAACACGCAAGGCCTTTGACGCCATTATCTACGCATTCCACAAGGTATCTGCACAGGTTTCAAGTGTATTAGCCTGTAGGCTAATAGACTGTAGACTGTAGGCAAAACACATTTATTATATTTGTCAGGGCTGTACCGTCACACACAAGAATACCTTGAAGACCACATGTTCGTATCTACTATGAGCACAGATTGTTGCAGAATAACAATGTAATCTAACCAACATTTGCATATGACCAGAAACTGATGCATTTAGGCTAACTTTTTAATAAATGAGTGGATAAGTAATCCGAATGACAGTGTTTTCAGTTAAGAATGAATGGAAACAACAGCAAAAAGACAGGTAGAATGTATGACAAACAGTCCAAAGTTGGTAGTTAGGCCTATATAAATAGATGTGTAGGCCTATAAACTGCACACATGGGTAGGGTATAAAATAAATTGTTGTGTGGTTAAATAAAGTGCAACTGTAAAACTAAAATGGGAAGGCTATTTATAATCCCAATTTATAATCTGAAAGAACAGTTACAATAGGAATAGATGTATAGGATTGACAGTAAAAGGCTTACTGTACACTTTTGTGCACAATCCTCTATGACCCTGGCAAGCAAACCAATACAACTGTATTGCACCCTCTTCTGGAAAAAGCAGCAATGTGCAGAATTATAGCATTTAGTAGCTAGTATCACCAGTACAAGCTACAATATAAATAGGGTCTACATAAAAAAGTGCTTTCTCAGGTGGTGATTAAAAAAAATACAAATTCTACAAAAAGGTGAAAGAGTAGAACATTTAGTTTGGGGGGTATAGAGTGGAACATTTAGTTTGGGGCGGGGGAGGTCACCTCGAAAAAGACAGAACATGTATTTTATTGGTCATTTTGGGACGTGGTTTGCATTGTTAGTATTTCGCTTGGCTAAACAGCACCCGTTTGGGAATTTGTTTGGGAATGTAAAATAAGCAGAAGACCTTAGAACACCAGCTAAACCATTTTTGGACAAAACTGCATAGGACATAGCCCAGGATGTAGGTCTACTCTTAAGGAGCCTACCGCTACTCCTTAAGGTACAAGGATGTTATATGTTATTTTCATAGGTAACTGGCTCTGCCAGCCAAATCCACCAAAAGCTCCATCTAAATGTGAATTGATTCTCAATTGCTATACGGTTCTCGAAACATAAAGCCCTTTACTTTCATGTCACATCAAAATCATTTCACAAATGCAAAAATATACACTTACTATAGAGTGTTTTAACTGGCTTCTTCACAGTTGCAGCAGACAGTATTCATGATAGTAGCTCGTATCCCACTTAAGCTGTTTACATGCACCTTTGATATCCCCCTCATGAGTATCCCTGTATCTATGAATCAACAGAATTAACCTAATTTAAATATATGGGTTAAATGGAATAGTAACTGAAATATGAACTCTGACTGTAGGCCTATAACCTCTCACATGTAGTGTAATATACACTGAACGAAACATGTAAAGTGTTGGTCCCATGTTTCATGAGCTGAAAGAAAAGATCCCAGAAATGTTCCATGCGCTCAAAAAGCTTATTTCTCTCAAATTTTGTGCACAAATTTGTTTACATCCCTGTTAGTGAGCATTTCTCATTTGCCAAGATAATCCATCCACCTGACAGTTGTGGCATATCAAGAAGATGATTAAAGAGTGTGATCATTACACAGGTGCACCTTGTGCCGAGGACAATAAAATGCCACATACTGTATCTCGTAAGTTTTGAGGGAGTGTGCAATTGGCATGCTGACGGCAGGAATGTTAATCCCAGGAATACCTGACATGATGACTCCTTGCTGTCCCCAGTCCACCTGACCGTGCTGCTGCTCCAGTTTAAACTGTTCTGCCTTATTATTATTCGACCATGCTGGTCATTTATGAACATTTGAACATCTTGGCCAAGTTCTGTTATAATCTCCACCCGGCACAGCCAGAAGAGGACTGGCCATCCCACATAGCCTGTTTCCTCTCTAGGTTTCTTCCTAGGTTTTGGCCTTTCTAGGGAGTTTTTCCTAGCCACCGTGCTTCTACACCTGCATTGCTTGCTGTTTGGGGTTTTAGGCTGGGTTTCTGTACAGCACTTTGAGATATCAGCTGATGTACAAAGGGCTATGTAAATACATTTTATTTGATTTGATTTAACCAAAGCTGTTGCCAGATAATTTAATGTTAATTTCTCTACCATAATCTGCCTCCAACATAATTTTAGAGCAATTGGCAGTACGTCCAACCGGCCTCACAACCACAGACCACATGTGACAACGCCAGCCCAGGACCTCCACATCCGGCTTCTTCACCTGCGGGATAGTCTGGGGGGGGTAACTCAGTAAAATCTTTGAAATTGTTGCATTTATATTTTTCTTCAGTATAGATTACTGATGCATTAAATTGTATCGCTGTAAGACATTATTCTGGTGAGCACTACATTACTACACCAGTCTTCTGGGGGAACACGTATTGATAGAAGAGAAGCTGCATGTATCTGTCACGCCCTGGCCATAGAGAGGCTTTTTATTCTCTATTTTGGTTAGGCCAGAGTGTGACTAGGAAGGGGTTTCTATGTTATTTTTTCTATATTTTGTATTTCTTTGTTTTTGGACGGGTATGGTTCTCAATCAGGGACTGCTGTCTGTCGTTGTCTCTGCTTGAGAACCATACTTAGGTAGCTCTTGCCCACATGGGTTTTGTGGGTAGTTAATTTCTGTTTAGTGCCTGTTCACCAAGCAGATCTGTTTAGTTTTCTCTTCGTTATAATTTTTGTTTAGTGTTCAGTTTTTTTCTATTAAAACATGTCGAACACTTACCACGCTGCATTTTGGTCCTCCTCTCCTTCCACCAACGAAAACCGTTACAGAACTACCCACCACCAACGGACCAAGCAGCGTGGGGAAAAGGAGGAATGGACATGGGAGGACTGGACATGGGAGGACATCTTGAACGGCAAGGGATCCTACACATGGGAGGAGATCCTGGCTGGAAGGGATCGCCTCCCATGGGAACAGGTGTAGGCAGCCAGGAGAGTTTCGACAGCAGGAAAAGGGAGCCAGTGATTTTGAGGGAACACGGCTGGCAAGGAAGCCAGAGGGCAGCCCCAAAAATGTATTGGTGGGGGCACACGGAGAGTGTGGCGGAGTCAGGTTGGAGACCTAAGCCCGCTCCCCGTGCTTCCTGGGGCGAGCAGGTGAGAGGTCAGGCCCCGTGCTATGGGGTGATGCGCACTGTGTCTCGGCCGAGTATTCACAGGCCGGTGTGCTAAGTGCCAGCGTCCCGCATTTGCGGGTGGAAGCTGGCATCCAGCCAGAATGGGGAGGGGGGCAGCAATGCGGTCGAGACCACCAGTGTGCCTCCACGGCCCTGTGTATCCAGTGCATCGGCCAAGGAAGAGGCCGCCTGGTGAGTCCTGTGCCTGCTCCCAGAACCAAGTCCCCCTCCAGTCCGGAGATGCCAGAGTCCCCCTCCAGTCCGGAGCTGCCAGAGTCCCCCTCCAGTCCGGAGCTGCCAGAATCGTCTTGAGGGTCTTGAGTCCGGGGCACGCTGCGAGCGTCCCCACTCCAGAGGCACCACCTAAGTGGGCCAAGACTGAGCGGGGACCCTCGCAGCGGGCCCCGGACTGAAGACCCTCGTAGAGGGTGCCTCTGGACTGAGGGGCGCCTCTGGACTGAGGGGCTGCGATTCTGGTCCACGCCCCACACCCGAGCCGCCGCCGTAAGAAGGCCCCCCCCCGGACCCTCCCCTTTAGATTCAGGTTTTGTGGCCGGAGTCAGCACCTTTTGGGGGGGGGGGGGGGGTACAACTGTCACGCCCTGGCCATAGAGAGGCTTTTTATTCTCTATTTTGGTTAGGCCAGGGTGTGACTAGGGTGGGCGTTCTATGTTCTTTTTTCTTTGTATTTTGTTTTTGGCCAGGTATGGTTCTCAACCAGGGACAGCTGTCTGTCGTTGTCTCTGATTGAGAACCATACTTAGGTAGCTCTTGCCCACATGGGTTTTGTGGGTAGTTAATTTCTGTTTAGTGTCTGTTCACCTGGCAGAACTGTTTCGTTTTCTCTTCGTTATAATTTTTGTTTAGTGTTCAGTTTGTTCAATGAAAACATGACAAGCACTTACCACGCTGCATTTTGGTCCTCCTCTCCTTCCACCAAAGAAAACCGTTACAGTATCAAAGTATAGTTGACAAACAAATGGCCTCCCAAATGTCGGAAATTATATTATGGCCTAGCAAATGTTGGAAATAAGCAGAAAGTTGTCTAAATTAGGGGTGAAAGTAGCCAGTAGTAAGTAAATGAATTATAGTAGGCTAAATTATTATGTTGGATTGAACTGCGCAGGTAACGTGATTTGTTTGACAATCAGATTAAAACATCATCACACAACATCCACGGTATGTGAAACTGAGCCTGCACAGACCGCAATACAACAGTAGACAGGATAAGATGTTTACATGCAACAGTATCCTGTTTTAGATCAGCATATCCCAGGCATCTTATCCGGGGTTTTTAACACCAGGATACATTTTTTGGGGGTTATTGTAAATGAGATGAGGTTTATACAGTATGTGTCAATTCAAACAGAATACTTGAGTGTCCTGAATAATAACATGATATTGGTGTGCATGTAAACATGGTCACTGACATGTTTCAGGCGGCCTTCATCCATTAGCATGCTAGATAACTAATTAGCACAGGTGGTCCCTCTGTCTTCTGTAAATACATGCTGTAACATGGATGCATGGCTGTGTGGGAACAGTAACCCTAACGCTGTAGATGAGCTAGGGCATAGCCGTGGGAGGGCGCTACAGCATCCCCTGAGAAATCGGAATAAAAAAATTGGATTTAGTGCACTGCGCTTTTAATAGTCCTTTATTAGTGAAACTATATGGCTAAGGGTTAAGGGTTATGTTTAAGGTGAGGGTGGAGAAGTCCTAATGATCCCGGATAGCACTGACCATTACTTGAGCATCACATGGTCAGAGAGGAAAAGGTGAAGTGAGAGATTTCATGTAGCGTTCAAAACAACTGGGAACTCGTAAATCTCCGACTTCCGACTTCAGTGTGTTCAAGACAACTGGGAACTCTGGGAAGAAAAAAAAAAATATATATATATATATATATATATATATATATATATATATACACTGCTCAAAAAAATAAAGGGAACACTTAAACAACACAATGTAACTCCAAGTCAATCACACTTCTGTGAAATCAAACTGTCCACTTAGGAAGCAACACTGATTGACAATAAATTTCACATGCTGTTTTGCAAATGGAATAGACAAGACACCCCAATAAAGGACACCCCCAATAAAGGAGTGGTTCTGCAGGTGGTGACCACAGACCACTTCTCAGTTCCTATGCTTCTTGGCTGATGTTTTGGTCACTTTTGAATGCTGGCGGTGCTTTCACTCTAGTGGTAGCTTGAGACGGAGTCTACAACCCACACAAGTGGCTCAGGTAGTGCAGCTCATCCAGGATGGCACATCAATGCAAGCTGTGGCAAGAAGGTTTGCTGTGTCTGTCGCCGTAGTGTCCAGAGCATGGAGGCGCTACCAGGAGACAGGCCAGTACATCAGGCGACGTCGAGGAGGCCGTAGGAGGGCAACAACCCAGCAGCAGGACCGCTACCTCCGCCTTTGTGCAAGGAGGAGCAGGAGGAGCACTGCCAGAGCCCTGCAAAATGACCTCCAGCAGGCCACAAATGTGCATGTGTCTGTTCAAACAGTCAGAAACAGACTCCATGAGGGTGGTATGAGGGCCCGACGTCCACCATAATTTGCAAATAAATTCATAAAAAATCCTACAATGTGATTTTCTGGATTTTTTTTCTCATTTTGTCTGACATAGTTGAAGTGTACCTATGATGAAAATTACAGGCCTCTCATCTTTTTAAGTGGGAGAACTTGCACAATTGGTGGCTGACTAAATACTTTTTTGCCCCACTGTATATCTAATAATATCCGACTTGTGTTACACCTGATTGACTATTCTGATCTAATCTTCGAAGAGAGTTTTATTGTCTTCTTAGACTTTTATATACTGTAGCATTTGATACAATGGAACATGAGTTTATATTTCTCTCCCTTGAGAAATTTGGCTTTGTGGAATTATTTTGTAGTACTATTAAAACTCTTTATATGAATGGGAACAGTTCCATTAAATTAAAGCATGGCATTTCTCCTAGATTTGATTTGAAAAGAGGAATTAGGCAAGGTTGCCCAATGTTGCCTTACCTCTTCCTGCTTGCAACCCAACTTCTTACAAGTTTTGTTAAATCCAGCGATATAAAAGGGATCTCTATTGCTGACAGAGATATTATCATAAGTCAGCTTGCAGATGACACCACCAAAGCATCTGCTCTTTGCCTATACCTTAATAAGTGTGAATTGTTTGCTGCTAAAGTGTGATACCCTCTATATGCAATATTCCAGTCAAGGAAAAAGTAGCATACCTTGGGATTACCATATCTAAGGATCAACAGGAAAGATGCTCATTACATTTCACATTATTGAAAAAAACAAAGTTTTTTTGAACCATTGAACCATTTTTTTAATCATTGGTTGCAAAGTGTTTTATCCTTGAAAGGTTGAGCATTGCTTTCTGAAGCTGAAGGTATCTCCAGACTTACATATGCAGCCCAGTCCCTCCATCTTGACAACAAAATAGGTAAAGTGGTTGGCCAGATGCTTTTCAACTTCATCTGGAAAAATCATACACATTATATTAGGAAATCTGTCGTTATGAACACATATGACTATGGTGGTCTCAATTTTTGGGATTTTCCTACTTTGAATAATACTTTTAAGATAAATTGGGCTAAACATTTCTTATAGAATCCAACTTCAATTTGGAATTTCATCCCTCATTATATCTTCTCCCGTTTTGGTGGCTTCAATTTTATGTTATTTTGCAATTATTGTTTTTTTACATTTTATTTAACCTTTATTTAACTAGGCAAGCCAGTAATGAACAAATTGTTATTTACAATGATGGGCTACCCTGGCCAAACCCGGACGACGATGGGCCAATTGTGCGCCGCCCTATGGGACTCCCAATCACGGCCGGATGTGATACAGCCTGGATAACATTGACGAGATTCCTACAAAATTATCTGCTTTTCATAGACAAGTATTCTTAGCGTGGTCGTTAATATATAAACATAATTTTTTTTCCTGCATAGGTATTTCATTTGGAAGGATATTTTGTATAGGAAAAAGTATTTATTTAATCATAATCATATCCTGCTGGTGAGTAAACTTTTTAATGCAGAAGGATTGTTACTCAATTATGAGGAATTTATATCTCATTACAATATCCCTGTTACAGCTAGAGAGTTTGCCATAGTCTTTGATGCTATTCCATTTGGAACTCTCATGTTATTTAGAGGTGTAACCAGACCTCACCTTCTTGACCTACCCTCGCTTAATCCAGTTGACTCTTCAGTAGGAAAAATGTGTTTCTCCTTGTTCCCTCAGAACAGATCTATACGTGCTTTATTTCAAAGGGATATTGTATCCATTCCTTATGTCACAACTTACTGGAACGCATCTGTCTAAAATATCTGTTGGGGAAAAGTCTGGTTATTACCACACAAATACCTGCTTGAAGGTCAAAGAGGTCTCTTTCAGAATGATCAATAAGTATTACCCTGCAAATCATTACCTGAAGAAATTCAAAAAAGACATTCACAATTTTACCTCATATATCTAATTGTGCTAATGGCAAAATGTCATATTCATAAATGTAAATTCACTAATAAAAAAACACTCTTCCGTGTTCTTCCGGAATTTGAACAGTACATTAAGACCATTCTACATTCTTCTAATAAGAAAGCTGCTAAAACAATCAATATGTGTGTATATTTTAAGGTCCTTGTATAATCTGTAATTTGTTTTACCCCTTAGCATATCATTGCCTGTTTGTATAGTTTTATATATATATATATATATATATATATATATATATTAAAAAATAAACAAAATAATAATAAAGAACACATGTATTGTCGCTCTCTGATGACGTCCATCCGGAATCTGCGGGACTGGAAGTTGAAGCTATAACTTGACATTTTGAGTGTTTTCTACGTGTGTCAAACAACCTGTCAAGATGGTGAAGCCACGGTCCAAGGGGGAAAGCACGATAAACACATCGGCGGCCAGCAGTAATCCTGGTATGTTACAGTCCATGCTCTATGTAACGTTACTGTTTGTTTACAGCTAATGTTAGCTAGCTAACGCGATAGACTTTCTCTCTGATAGATCTGTCTGTTTCGTCTAACAACACAGACATATTTGGTCCATATGTGACATTTGTGTTAGCTAGAAATGGAAACGTATACAATATGTTTGGCACTGACATAATTAGTTCAGTAACTAGCTAATTTAGCTACACATTCTGTTAAACCTTTGCCAAAAACACAACATAACTTCCATAACACAATTGAGAACTACACTTCTTATATGGATTTCCAATATTGTTCTGACAATTAATTAACCCAAAATACCACCACACACCTATAATCTCTAACATTGTGTGGCATATATCACCATAACCTTACGACTCTACCTTTTACAGACCGACCAAAGACTCCTGCAGGTTCAGGCAACAGCATGAGGGACCGGGCATCTGTCAGGCGTCTGAATATGTACAGACAAAAGCAGAGATGGTAAATGGTGGAGAGAAAACATGTGACACTTCCATATGAACTCTTTCCTTTAATGCTAATGTAACTCTCAGGTCAGCAGTTGACACTTTACCCAGATCAACCACACCAGTTCCTGGTATTCTATATGTAGCTCCTCTTCATAAAAAAAATAAATGATTGTGTTGTAATATATTTGACTGTAATATAATTTCCATGCACCTGCTTTTGTGGCCGCTGACTATTTCCTCTGCCATTAGCAACAACAGAGGCCAGGTGATCAAGCGTTTGTCGTACCAGTCCACTGTGGCTGATGGGACACAGGCCAGAGTGGAGCCCAACATCAAATGGTTTGGTGAGTAGTGCTGTTAACTGCAATTGCCACACTGTCTCAAGTTAATCCACAAATTCTCTTGGCTCTGTTTTTATTATTGATTTGAGAGGTATAATGGCAATTTGTCTAACGATTGATTGGCTAGTTGAAGCAAGTTGAAACTGTATACAGAATGGTGGAGTTCTTGTCAATAATGTCTAGCAAACTCTTGATTTGTAAGAATAAATCTGTTTTATGCCTTTTTTAAATATCTGTGTATGGAGAGAAGATGGCAGCCTCAACTTTCTCACACACTGGTTAATTCTTCCCCTCTGGTCTCCACTGTTTCAGCAAACACTCGGGTCATCAAGCAGTCATCCCTACAGAAGTTTCAGGATGAGATGGGTGCGGTGAAGAAGGACCCATATCGCGTGGTAATGAAACAGAGCTGGCTGCCCATGTCCCTCCTGCACGACAGAGTCAAAGCACACGTGAGTACCAAGCAGGGACACATTCATTTGAGCACACTGGTGTTGTCACAATATCAGCATTTTGACATTGATACCAGGGTCAAAGCACACGTGAGTACCAAGCAGGGACACATTCATTTGAGCACACTGGTGTTGTCACAATATCAGCATTTTGACATTGATACCAGGGTCAAAGCACACGTGAGTACCAAGCAGGGACACATTCATTTGAGCACACTGGTGTTGTCACAATATCAGCATTTTGACATTGATACCAGGTTTATCAGGACACTGAAACGATACATTTGCAAAAAATGTCACAGAATAACCACTGGCCTTTATTTATTTTTAACATTGAACAATATGTTGATAGCTAGTTTTAATTTTTTATTTAACCCATATTTAGTACAACATCTAAACTAATATATTCAATTTCTTTCAAAAAATAAAACTCCATATTAATTACCCCCAAGAGTTATTTTGACTATTTTCTACATTGTAGAAAAATAGTGAAGACTTCAAAACTATGAAATAACACATGGAATCATGTTTAACACTTTTTTGGTTACTACAAATCTAAATATATTTTAGATTCTTCAAAGTAGCCACCCTTTGCCTTTGACAGCTTTGCACACTCTTGGCATTTTCTCAATCAGCTTCATGAGGAATGCTTTTCCAACAGTCTTGAAGGAGTATGCTGAGCACTGCTTTTCCGTCACTTTGTGGTCCAACTCATCCCAAACCATCTCAATTGGGATCAGGTTGGGTGATTGTGAAGGCCAGGTCATCTGATGCAGCACTTCATCACTCCTTCTTGGTCAATTAGCCAGTGAACAGTTGATGTTACTTGAACTCAATAAGCATTTATTTGGTCTGCAATTTCTGAGGCTGGTAACTCTAATGACCTTAACCTCTGCAGCAGTCATGGCGGTCCTCATGAGAGCCAGTTTCATCATAGCGCCTGATGATTTTTGAGACTGCACTTGAAGACACTTTCAAAGTTCTTGACATTTTCTGGATTGACTTATCTTCATGTCTTAAAGTAATGATGGACTGTCGTTTCTCTTTGCTTATTTGAGCTGTTCTTGCCATAATATGGACTTGGTCTTTTACCAAATAGGGCCATCTTCTGTATACCCCCTTTATCTTGCCACAACTCAACTGATTGGCTCAAACGCATTAAGAAGGAAAGAAATTCCACAAATCAACTTTTAACAAGACACACCTGTTAATTGAAATGCATTTCAGGTGACTACCTCATGAAGCTATTTGAGAGAATGCCAAGAGTGTGCAAAGCTGTCATCAAGGCAAAGGGTGGCTACTTTGAATAATCTATTTTGGTTACTAAATGATTCCGTATGTTATTTCATAGTTTTGATGTAGAAAATGGTAAAAATAAAGAAAAACACTTGAATGAGTAGGTGTGTCAACTTTTGACTGGTACTGTATGTTCGTCATTCTCACTCAAGTCATTCAAATTTAGTTGCTAGTAGAATAACATTACAATGCAAATGTTCTGTGTACAGTGGCAAGAAAAAGTATGAACCTTTTGGAATTATCTGGGTTTCTGCATAAATTTGACATCAAATTTGATCTGATCTTCATCTAAGTCACAATAGACAAACTCATTGTGCTTAAACTAATAACACACAAATTGTATTTGTCTGGTCTATATTGAATACATAATTTAAACATTCATAGTGTAGGTTGGGAAAAATGTGAACCCCTAGGCTAATGACTTCTCCAAAAGCTAATTGGAGTCAATGAACCTGGAGTCGAATCAATGAGACGAGATTGGAGATTTTGGTTAGAGTTGCCCTGCCCCGTTAAAGAAAAACTCACAAAATTTGAGTGTGCTATTCACGAGAAGTATTGCCTGATGTGAACCTCGGACAAAATAACTCCGAAGACCTAAGATTAATAATGGTTGCCTTCCATAAAGATGGAAAGGGTTACAAAAGTATCTCTGAAAGAATGTCCACGGTAAGACAAATTGTCTGTAAATGGACAAATTTCAGCACTGTTGCTACTCTTCCTAGGAGTGGCCGTCCTGCAAAGATGATTGTGAGAGCACAGCGCAGAAGGCACAATGAGGTTAGGAAGAATCCTAGAGTGTCAGCTAAAGACTTACAGAAATGCTAACATCTCTGTTGACGAGTCTACAGTACGTAAAACACTAAACAATAATGGTTTTCATTGGGGGACACCATGGAAGAAGCCACTGCTGTCCAAAATCAACATTGCTGCACGTCTGAAGTTCGGAAAAGAGCACCTGGATGTTCCACAGCGCTACTGGAACAATTCTGTGGACAGATTAAACTGCGGTTGTGTTGTTTGGAGGGAAAAAAGGCACAACACACCAACATCAAAACCTCATCCCAACTGTAAAGTATGGTGGAGGGAGCATCATGGTTTTGGGCTGCTTTGATGCCTCAGATCCTGGACAGCTTGCTATTATCGACCGGAAAAAATAATTTAAAATGTTATTAAGACATTTTGCAGGACAATGTAAGGCTATCTGTCCTCCAATTGAAGCTCAATAGAAGTTAGGTGATGCAACACGACAACAACCCAAAAGACAGAAGTAAATCAACAACAGATCAACAATGCCTTCTGGAGTGGCCCAGTCAGTTCTGACCTCAACCCAATTGAGATGCTGTGGCATGACCTCGAGTGGTTCACGCCAGACATCCTAAGAATATTGCTGAACTGAAAGAGTTTTGTAAAACGGAATGGTTTAAAATTCCTCCTGATCGTTGTGCAGGTCTGTTCCACAACTACGGAAAACGCCAAAGAAGGGTCAACCTGTTATTAAATCCAAGGTTTCACATACTTTTTCCAACCTACACTGTGAATGTTTACACTGTGTGTTCAATAAAGACATGACAAATTATAATTGTTTGTGTTTTTAGTTTAAGCAGACTGTTTGTCTATTGTTGTGACTTAGATGAAGATCAGATCACGTTTTATGACCAATTTATGCAGAAATCCAGGTAATTCTAAAGGGTTCACATACTTTTTCTCCACTCTAAAAAATTGTTTGTCATTTTGGAATAAACCTTCCTTGCACTGCTTTGTAGCACCTTGTGCTTAGTTGTTTCTGTTGGCTGGCCCTCATCTGCTCTGTACGCAAAGTATTCCCATAGTTCACTTCTGGAGACCGTTTCGTCAACAACATGGGGGCGTGGAGTTATGTTTTAGTTTGAAGAAGCCTTGTTGTTGGCATTTTCTCTCTCCCGCTTGCTTCTCAAATGTGGCTTGCCCTGTGTCTGCTGCATGCGCAAGTAGTCTGGCTATCTTACTACTGTCCCCCTTGAAAAGATTCAGACAAATTACTAGACAGACTAGCTCCTCTCAATCCGTATATGACTTGAGACACATTTGACACAAGTGCCGAAAGTAACAAATTCTAGTATCAAACCGTTCATGTTTTTAGTATCGAAAAGTACCAACGTTTCGGTAGACCGTGCTACATTAGCCCACTGTAGCAAAATGTTTTGCGACTGAAAACTAAAAGTGGTTCAGGACTTTTAGTCTTCTGTGCCTAATGAATACGACCCCGGTTAAATTAGGACACCAAGTGACTCAATACTGGGGTGGAGTTGGCTACTTGATGCTGAGCAGACGGCACTCTCCACACTGTGTGCTTTCATATTTGTGGTGGTGATGTTTTTGACTACGGGGAGTGTCAATTGTGTTCGATCTCACGCAATGTTATTCAATATTGTCCCATCTGGCAAAGCTGTAGCGGTCTGTCTTGTGTGATATGAACATGAATTTTTATTTATTTGGATCCCTATTAGCTTTTGCAGAAGCAGCAGCTATTCTTCCTGGGGTCCACAAACTCAAAACACTGATAGACAAGTCACACACATTTTAAATACAACATTATACAAACAATACTTTAAAAAAAAGAGGCTCCTCACTGTCCCCGCTGTTCCATGAGTTGCTTTTTAATCTGTTTTTAGGTAGTTTTGCTTGAATAATTGGAGAAGGGAGTTCCATGCGATCATGGCTCTGTATAAAACTGTGCGTTGCAGTGAATTCGTTTTTGAAGAAACCCTTGTTGGCATGTTTTGTGGGGTATGTGAGCTGAATGTTATTGGATTAGACTAGAGGACTAGACTAGAGGTCGACCGATAACTTGAATCGGCCATGCCAATTACTCATAACAATCGGTAATCAGCCTTTTTGGATGCCGATTTACATCGCAATCCACGAGGTGACTGCATGGCAGGCTGACCACCTGTTACGCAAGTGCAGCATCAAAATGACGTTGTGGCTGCAAGGAGCCAAGGTAAGTTGCTAGCTAGCATTAGGGGCGGAAGGGTAGCCTAGTGGTTAGAGCATTGGGCTAGTAACTGGAAGGTTGCAAGTTCAAACCCCCGTGCTGACAAGGTACAAATCTGTCGTTCTGCCCCTGAACACTGTTCCTAGGCCGTCATTGAAAATAAGAATTTGTTCTTAACTGACTTGCCTAGTTAAATAAAGGTAAAATTTAAAATAAAAAATGTATCTTATAAAAAACAATCTTCACATAATCACTAGTTAACTCCACATGGTTGATATTACTAGGTTAATTAGCTTGTCTTGCATTGCATATAATCAATGCGTTGCCTGTTAATTTATCAACGAATCACAGCCTACTTCAACTTCGCCAAACGGATGACAATTTAACAAAAGCGCAATCGCGAAAAAAGCACATTCGTTGCACAAATGTACCCATGCCTTTTGAAAATCAATACCTGCATATTTAGTTAAGGACATTCATGTTAGCAGGCAATATTAACTAGGGAAATTGTCGCTTCTCTTGTGTTCAGTGCAAGCAGAGTCAGGGTATATGCAGCAGTTTGGGCCACCTGGCTCGTTGTGAACTGTGGGAAGACCATTTCTTCCCAACAAGGACCAGAATTAATTTGCCAGATTTTTACTTATTTATGACATAACATTGCACAACCTTCAATGTAACAGCAATATTTCGACATAGTGTTGCCATCCCTTTGATGAAATACGGAACGGTTCCGTATTTCACTGAAAGAATAAACATTTTGTTTTCAAAATGATCGTTTCCGGATATGACCATATTAATGACCAAGGATTGTATTTCTGTGTGTTTATTATCAATAAATCTATGATTTGATAGAGCAGTCTGACTGAGCGGTGGTAGGCAGCAGCAGGCTTAATTCCAACAGCACTTTACTGCGTTTGCCAGCAGCTCTTAGCAATTACTTGATTCACAGAGCTCTTTATGACTTCAAGCGGGTGATGGCAATACGAAAGTGCCTATAAGAACATCCAATAGTCAATGGTATATGAAATACAAATGGTATAGAGATAAATAGTCAACGTGTCATAATTCCTATAACTACAACCTAAAACTTATTAACTGGGAATATTGACGACTCATGTTAAAAGGAACTACCGGCTTTCATATGTTCTCATGTTCTGAGCAAGGAACTTCAACGTTAGCTTTTTTTACATTGCACATATTGCACTTTTACTTTCTTCTCCAACACTGTTTTTGCATTATTTAAACCAAATTGAACATGTTTCATTATTTATTTGAGATTAAATTAAATTTATTGATGTATTATATTAAGTAAAAAATGTTGTAATTGTCATTATTACAAATACATGCAGTTGAAGTCGAAGTTTACATACATCTTAGCCAAATACATTTAAACTTAGTTTTTCCACAATTCCTGACATTTATATCCTAGTAAAAATTCCCTGTCTTAGGTCAGTTAGAATCACCACTTTTTATTTTAAGAATGTGAAATGTCAGAATAATAGTAGAGCGAATGATTTATTTCAGCTTTAATTTCTTTCATCACATTCCCAGTGGGTCAGAAGTTTACATACACCCAATTAGTATTTGGTAGCATTGCCTTTACATTGTTTGTTTAACCTGGGTCAAATGTTTTGGGTAGCCTTCCATAAGCTTCCCATAATAAGTCTTTGCTCACACACACTTTTTAATTTTTCCATAGGCTTGAGGTCAGGGCTTTGTGATGGCCACTCCAATACCTTGACTTTGTTGTCCTCAAGCCATTTTGCCACAACTTTGAAAGTATGCTTGGGATCATTGTGATCAAGACCCATTTGTGATTAAGCTTGAACTTCCTGACTGATGTTTAGAGATGTTGCTTCAATATATCCACATAATTTTCCATCCTCATGATGCCATCTATTTTGTGAAGTGCACCAGTCTCTCCTGCAGCAAAGCACCACCACAACATGATGCTGCCACCCCTGTGCTTCACAGTTGGGATGGTGTTCTTTGCAAGCCTCGTCCTTTTTCCTCCAAACATAATGATGGTCATTATGGCCAAACAGTTCTATTTTTGTTTTATCAGACAATAGGACATTTCTCCAAAAAGTACAATCTTTGCCCTGATGTGCAGTTGCAAATCGTAGTCTGGCTTTTTTTTATGGCGGTTTTGGAGCAGTGGCTTCTTCATTGCTGAGCGGCCTTTCAGGTTATGTCGATATAGGACTTGTTTTACTGTGGATATAGATACATTTGTACCTGTTTCCTCCAGTATCTTCACAAGGTCCTTTGCTGCTGTTCTGGGATTGGTTTGCACTTTTCGCACCAAAGTACGTTCATCTTTAGGAGACCGAACGCATCTCCTTCCTGAGCGGTATGATGGCTGCGTGGTCCCATGGTGTTTATACTTGCGTACCATTGTTTGTACAGATGAACGTGGTGCCTTCAGGCATTTGGAAATTGCTCACAAGGATGAACCGGACTTGTGGAGGCCTACAGTTTTTTTTCTGAGGCCTTGGCTGATTTATTTTGATTTTCCCTTGAAGTCAAGCAAAGAGGCACTGAGTTTGAAAGTAAGCCTTGAAATACATCCACAGGTACACCTCCAATTGACTCAAATGGTGTGAATTAGCCATTCAGAAGCTTCTAAAGCTATGACATAATTTATTGGAATTTTACAAGCTGTTTAAGGCACAGTTAACTTAGTGTACGTAAACTTCTGATCCACTGGAATTGTGATAATATGTCTGTAAACAATTGTTGGAAAAATTACTTGTCATGCACACAGTAGATGCCCTAACAGACTTGCCAAAACGAGTTTGTTAACAAGAAATGTGTGGAGTGGTTGAAGAATGAGTTTTAATGACTCTAACAGGCAATATTAACTCGGGAAATTGTCGCTTCTCTTACGTTCAGTGCAAGCAGAGTCAGAGCCAGGGTATATGCAGCAGTTTGGGCCACCTGGCTGTGTATGTAAAATCCGAATTCAACTGTATATATAAATATTAATCGTCCAATTTTAATCGGTATCGGCTTTTTTTGGTCCTTGAATAATCGCCGTTGAAATATCAGAATAAGTCGACCTTTCGTCAGTAATATTTCTTATAAAAAGTAGATCAGAAGCAGTTAATCGCTCATCAACCCTCAACCAAGAAAGACTGGCATGCATGTTGTCGATTTTAGTTCTGTATGTACAGTTAAGGGCAAGGCGTGCTGCTCTGTTTTGAGCCAGCTGCAGCTTTGCTAGGTCTTTCTCTCCTGCACTTGACCCTATTACCGGACAGTAATCAAGCTGGGAGCAGAGCCTGAACAACTAGTACCGTTGATTTGTGTCAAACGCAGAACATCTTTTTATAACAGACATAACCCTCCCCATCTTCACCACGACTTTGTCAATATCACTTGACCATCCAATGTAATACCTAGGAGTTTAGCTTCCTCAACTTGCTCTATGGTCACACCTTTATGTACAACTCCAGTTTAGATCTTCGGGAATATTTTGAACCAAATACAATGCTTTTTGTTTTAATATAGTAAAGACAAGTTTATTATGAATCACCCATTCTGATGCTGACTGCTCCTTATTTAGAATTTCAGTGAGCCCTCTGGCTTTGGTTGCTGAAATGTATCGTGTGGACTCATCTACAGTGCCTTGCGAAAGTATTCGGCCCCCTTGAACTTTGCGACCTTTTGCCACATTTCAGGCTTCAAACATAAAGATATAAAACTGTATTTTTTTGTGAAGAATCAACAACAAGTGGGACACAATCATGAAGTGGAACGACATTTATTGGATATTTCAAACTTTTTTAACAAATCAAAAACTGAAAAATTGGGCGTGCAAAATTATTCAGCCCCCTTAAGTTAATACTTTGTAGCGCCACCTTTTGCTGCGATTACAGCTGTAAGTCGCTTGGGGTATGTCTCTATCAGTTTTGCACACCGAGAGACTGACATTTTTCCCATTCCTCCTTGCAAAACAGCTCGAGCTCAGTGAGGTTGGATGGAGAGCATTTGTGAACAGCAGTTTTCAGTTCTTTCCACAGATTCTCGATTGGATTCAGGTCTGGACTTTGACTTGGCCATTCTAACACCTGGATATGTTTATTTTTGAACCATTCCATTGTAGATTTTGCTTTATGTTTTGGATCATTGTCTTGTTGGAAGACAAATCTCTGTCCCAGTCTCAGGTCTTTTGCAGACTCCATCAGGTTTTCTTCCAGAATGGTCCTGTATTTGGCTCCATCCATCTTCCCATCAATTTTAACCATCTTCCCTGTCCCTGCTGAAGAAAAGCAGGCCCAAACCATGATGCTGCCACCACCATGTTTGACAGTGGGGATGGTGTGTTCAGCTGTGTTGCTTTTACGCCAAACATAACGTTTTGCATTGTTGCCAAAAAGTTCAATTTTGGTTTCATCTGACCAGAGCACCTTCTTCCACATGTTTGGTGTCTCCCAGGTGGCTTGTGGCAAACTTTAAACGACACTTTTTATGGAAATCTTTAAGAAATGGCTTTCTTCTTGCCACTCTTCCATAAAGGCCAGATTTGTGCAATATACGACTGATTGTTGTCCTATGGACAGAGTCTCCCACCTCAGCTGTAGATCTCTGCAGTTCATCCAGAGTGATCATGGGCCTCTTGGCTGCATCTCTGATCAGTCTTCTCCTTGTATGAGCTGAAAGTTTAGAGGGACGGCCAGGTCTTGGTAGATTTGCAGTGGTCTGATACTCCTCCATTTCAATATTATCGCTTGCACAGTGCTCCTTGGGATGTTTAAAGCTTGGGAAATCTTTTTGTATCCAAATCCGGCTTTAAACTTCTTCACAACAGTATCTCGGACCTGCCTGGTGTGTTCCTTGTTCTTCATGATGCCCTCTGCGCTTTTGACGGACCTCTGAGACTATCACAGTGCAGGTGCATTTATACGGAGACTTGATTACACACAGGTGGATTGTATTTATCATCATTAGTCATTTAGGTCAACATTGGATCATTCAGAAATCCTCACTGAACTTCTGGAGAGAGTTTGCTGCACTGAAAGTAAAGGGGCTGAATAATTTTGCACGCCCAATTTTTCAGTTTTTGATTTGTTAAAAAAGTTTGAAATATCCAATAAATGTCGTTCCACTTCATGATTGTGTCCCACTTGTTGTTGAATCTTCACAAAAAAATACGGTTTTATATCTTTATGTTTGAAACCTGAAATGTGGCAAAAGGTCGCAAAGTTCAATGGGGCCGAATACTTTCGCAAGGCACTGTACATACAGTCATTATAGCTTTGTGCCAAATCATTTGTAAAAGAAAAATAGATGCATAATGACCAAAAGTATGTGGACACCTGCTCGTCGAACAGCTCATTCCAAAATCATGGGCATTAACATGGTCTACGCTTTGCTGCTATGACATTTTCCACTCTTCTGGGAAGGCTTTCCACTTAGATATTGGAACATTGCTGCAAGGACTTTCAGCTTTGAGCATTTAGTGAGATTGGGCGCTAATGTTGGCTGATTAGGCCTGGCTCGCAGTCGGCGTTCCATTTCATTCCAAAGGTGTTCGATGGTGTTGAGGTCAGGGCTCTGTACAGGCCAGTCAAGTTCTTCCACACTGATCTCGACAAACTAGTTCTGTAAAGACCTGGCTTTGCGCACCGGGGCATTGTCATGCTGAAGCAAGAAAGGGCCTTCTCCAAACTGTTGCCACAAAGTTCGAAGCCCAGAATCGTCTAGAATGTCATTTTATGCTGTAGCATTAAGATTTCCCTATGGCGGTGCCACATTGAAAGTCATTGAGCTCTTCAGTAGGGCCGTGTATTTGTCTATGGAGATTGCATAGCGGTGTGCTCGTATTTTATACACCTGTCAGCAATGGTGAGGCTGAAATGGCCAAATCCACTAATTTCAAGGGGTGTCCACATACTTTTGTATATATACTGTATCTGACGTTAGAACACTCTAGGTTCTGTTGGATAAATAACTCTGCAACCATGTGATGTAAAGCCATAGCAAGTGAGTTTTTTTCAATAACAATTTATGATCAATAAAATTAAAGGCTTCACTGAAATCTAACAATGCAACTCCAACTATCATCTTATTCTTTTATTTGAACCAGTCATCTGAGTCAGTGCAGTGCAAGTTGAGTGCCCTTTTTTTATGCTGAAAGTCAGTTAACTTATTGTAAAATCATTACATGGTTTTCCTCAGGCAGCCTATTTCTTAGAGCCTGGTTACACCAGACTGAGCGTTCATTCCGGTTTAACCAGGCTGTATTTGTGAGGTGAAAAATGCACAGGTTGACAGGTCAGGTGGGCTCTTCCTCTCCAACTGGCCTATTCCGCTCGTTTTGCTCCGCTTCACAATGATCCAACCTGCCTGTATCGAGTTGTGCTTTGCAAGAGAGAGTTCGATGTAGTTGGCCAACTTTGTGCCCCCGGGTGATTTTGCTACACAATGTTCCTGTAGATTGCTCTAAAACCATTATTTTCTCAACCGTAATAGCCTATGCATTATGTTGATTCCTGCTATGAAAGTATCTGCCTGTCCCTGTTTCGCGGCCGGCTGCTGTGTGAGATATGCGCATGGTGGAGGGAGAGATGCATTCTGAGAAGCACAACCATATGACCATTGACGAAAGTGTTACTGCAGGCAAATTACAGTTTAAAAAAAAAAAAAATAATTTTTTTTTTTTTTTAAGCTATTACTCTTTCAGTTACATCAAGTAGGCTACGCCTGGCGCTGGAAAGTTTTGTTGTAGGACATTAGCCTACATTTAACTGATGGATTAATAAATGATCCTGCATGGCTATATATAAACACAAAAATAATTTGAGTTATCAATCTAGCAAAATGTTTTGCACTTCCTCAGGATGTGAATAATATAGCTTATAGGCCAATATGAACAAAGATGTCATCAAATTCTCTGAAGAGCCAAAAATAAATCAGATCATTCTGGATCTTATTTTGACAGGTTTCATATCAAAATATTAGTCATGCATTCCCTGTATATGCTGCATGAAATAATAGCTTTTTTAATCATCGACTGCCACTAATGTGCAGTGAATGTTCTTGTATTTGTTATTGAGCAACATGGTCAAATTTATCACAATATGACTTATTGTCCATTTTCGACCTAGCTATAAAAAATAAAAAAACGCCCAAAAGACTACAAACAATACTTCTGTCCAGTTCTTCATGTTCTCTCTGAACATTGTTGTTGAGTGAGTTTTTCTGTGTTCTTTTCCCTCTAAATAGCTCCATATGCGTGCAAGACCTTTCAAGACGCTCAAAGCTGTTGGAAATGAATGGCCTTTTCCTTTTTTTTTTCTTTTTTTACTCTCCCTCCTTTCCCCACTCCTCCTTCCTCTTGCCATTTTATGTCTTACGCCATTTAGGGAATTGAGCCCCATGCCAAAGGAATGTGAGCAAGTCCAGATACGTTGCATAAATAATTTTTAATTGGATGTCAATTCTGGTTCTCTGTCTTCTGATCTGTTCCTGATCTTCACCGTTTGTTGGCTGAGTATTCTCGCCAAGGTCTTTGTCAGGTCTCTTATTCTATTTTATGGTGATGTTTTCACCATAGTTTCTGTCTTCAGTCGGTAGCACGTATTTGGAGTTTTTTTTGTCATTTACTGTTAGATTTGAATTTAAAAAGCCAGGCTTAGCATTAGAACACTTCAAAACAAGACCAGAAGGGGTGGAAGAATGAAACTGGAGGTGATGGACACATCGTTTTAGAAAGAACAACCTCCAAAACATCCTGGCGGATGGTCAAGGTGAAGCTGAAATCTTAAACATCGTTGCTTTTGACGAGATCCATAAACTGTTTGTTTGTTTTCTCTCTCTCTCCGTGTTGCAATAGGACTAAGGCTACCTTTTACGGTTGTGTCGGAGGATAATTTAACTCCTAATCAGATCTGGCTCAGACGATGCAGTTTATTGACAGTTTCACTGCATACTTGAGGTGCTGTGTTTGTTCTCCGCCGTTGTTTATTGGTGGAACCCCTGGAACATGGCCACCAGCTCCGTCGCATAAAGCTTTGCAGTTTGCTCCAACTAATTACAACCTAACCTATACCTCACACGGAACACACATGGAATTCTACATCACTGTGCTTTCTCTCCACTACTGTTCCACCCAAGAGTTGTGTTCCAACTGTAACCCCCTCCAAGCCGTTGGGTTTTTATTCTGCTTGTTTCTTCGCACGAGGGAGAGAGAGCACTGTTGCTTTACCGGATGCATTTATTTTGCATTGCATTGCGGCATTACAAACCCACACTCTGTGATACAACGCAGGCGGCCGTAAATCTGTTGGGCGAGCACAGAACTGCTCTTCTCCAGCCCCCCTGGGTTGTGGTTTGTCTGTAAGGCAGCTGAACAACTTGCAGACATTTTGAGGACGCTAATGGTTATAGAGCTCAGACACCCATTTGAGGACCATAATAAGAGAGTACAGCACAGACATAATCGCATCTATCGTCCCACATTTCCACATCCATCTTTCACATCTATCGTCAAGTCTTCCCCCTGTCTGTCTTCCTAATGTGTCCCTCCTGCTGCTTCTCTCAGGAAGCAGCTGCGATAGAATGGCCTCTCAAATAGATTGCAAAAGCCCCTGTTTCTCCTCCTGTTATCTAACCAGTGCAGTCTGTCAAACAATTTTGTCTAAATTATCTCTCCCCGTCTCCTCCCCTTGGCCACCATCTTCTGCAGAACTCTAAGGTACACATCCTGGACACCGAGGGCTTTGAGACCACGTTCGGGCCCAAGGCGCAGCGTAAACGACCCAACCTGATGGTGGGAGACATGAAGGACCTGGCAGAACAGGCTGAGGTCTCGGTACAGACCTACAGCACTGAGAAGGACCGCGACTTGGTCACAGAGGACGATGGGGTCAGGTGAGTGCAGTAGCGCGTGTTAATTTTGTCACTGGCTACTGTCACTGATGTCACTTTGACTGACAATGCCTTCCAAACGTACTGGGCTTTTTCAGGTATACCAATAACTACTATGCGTTTTCTATTTACTACTACCCCAATTCCATGATTGATACTCCATTTTCTTTGTTTTGATAATATAGCCTAGCTTTAGACTGTATGTTGGACCACGTGCAGTTCCAGTCTGTGGTTATTGTTTGGGTGTGGCACCTGTTGCACTGTATGTTATCTACACACAGAGAGGAGGCTTGTGAAGAGATCTTCAAGAAGGGCCAGTCGAAGAGGCTTTTGGGGAGAACTCTACAAGGTACAGCATCTTTCTATCTGATCTAGGAATGTTTATTTTAGTTTATTTTAGTTTACCTTGATATTTCCTAATAGAAACTGCGTACGGTGCAGGTATCAGGGATGCAAACTTGCCACTATGTTTCTCATATCGAAATGAATTACAGAATGCATCCCTACGCTTCCTACAAATAGAATATCAAAGGTCAGAACGTGATGTCCGATATGTCATAGCAGAATGCGTCATCCAATAATATCACGTGTGACGGCTGTGAGCAGCTCTCCGCATCCCTAACAAGCCATTAGTCTACACAGCTGCTTTTCTCTCTCCTTTCTTTCTGTGCACCTCTATCAGTTTTAAAATGTTATTTAGTTGTGATGGCGAGCTGGGGTGTGCAGGCAGTGCTGGGGTGTGCAGGCAGTGATGGGGTTGGATACGTGAGCAAGCAGGCCAGTCTGACTAGGCTTTGCAGACATGCAGCCTCAGTCACTGCCATAGAGGAAAAATGGACCACAGTGACAGTCATGCTTACGCTTTTACTTCACTGAAAAAAATGTTTCTGAAATATACTGATTCGAGATGAGTTTAGCTCAGCTACGAACTCTCTCACTCCTGGTTATGCCCAAACCCTGACTCTGCCTTCCTCTCTCAATATCACTCCTTAACCCACAGGTGATAGACTCGTCAGATGTCATCATACAGGTGCTGGATGCCCGCGACCCCATGCGTACGCGCTCGCAGAGCATCGAGACCTACATGAGGAAGGAGAAGCCGTGGAAGCATCTGATCTTCGTGCTCAACAAGTGTGACCTTATCCCTACCTGGGTCACGGTAAGAGATCCCTTTACTCTATCCTGAGACAAATGCACGTGTAGGGGGGTAATAATTATCGTGTATGCGTATTACACTGACAAAAATAACAATGCAACACGTAAAGTGTTGGTCCCATGTTTCATTGAGCTGAAATAAAAGATTCCAGAAATGTTCCATATGCTCAACTATTGTGCACAAATGTGTTTACATTCCTGTTAGTGAGCATTTCTCCTTTGCCAAAATAATCCATCCACCTGACAGGTGTGGCATATCAAGATGCTGATTAAACGGCATGATCATTACACAGTGCACCTTGTGCTGGGGACAATAAAAAGCCAGTAAAGAACAAGAAGGCCTGCACACTTTTAAAGGCCAATCTTAAATGTGCGGTTTTGTCACAACACAATGCCATACATCTCAAATTTTGAGGGAGTGTGCAATTGGCATGCTGACTGCAGGAATGTCCACCAGAGCTGTTACCAGATAATTTCATGTTAATTTATCTACCATAACCGACTTCAGTGGGCAAATGCTCAGCTTCGATGGCCACTGGCATGCTGGAGAGGTGTGCTCTTCAGCGATGAGTCCCCGTTTCAACAGTACGAGGCGTGTATGGTGTCGTGTTTGGGCGAGCAGTTTGCTGATGTCAACATTGTGAACATGGTGGCGATGGGGTTGTGGTATGGGCAGGCATAAGCTACGGACAACTAGGTTTGCACATTTTGGGGAATATTCAGAGGTGGAAACTTTCTGTGGGAATTAACGGAAATATATGGGAATTAATATTAATACCATTTAAATGTAGATGTTTTTTGCATTGGATATATTTACCATATCATATTGGAGACATAATTGCAAATGATTAAATCCTTCCAATAGAAATAAAAAAAAATATTTAGAATACAAATTGAACTTTAATTAAATGAGTTGACTCTTAACATGGGATGATTTCACTGAACAACAAAATAAAGAATATTGAATGATCGCTCTGAGATAGCTGATGTTGGTAGGATTTTTAGGATTATGGGGGCAACGGGAAAAGAGCCTCAGATCCACAAAGTCCCTTCCACCAGGTGGCCGATGAGATATGTTGGGACGACTGCCATATTGCATCTCCATCCCAAAGCCCTTGCTTGGAAGTATACTTTGCCAGACTGCCAAGGACCTTGCCGTCATCCAGGCCGAGGTGGCGAGACACAGTAGTGATGACACTGTAGGCCTTGTTGATCACTGTACCAGACAGGATGCTCTTGCCAGGATGCTTGGGGTCCAACATGTACACTGCAACGTGTATGGGCTTCAGGCAGAAGTCTTCACGCTTTTTGATGCATTACTTTGCCTCCCTCAAGCCGTGCAGTGGCTACTGCTATAGGTTTCAGGCTGCTTACCACTCTCTTCCAAAATATATCATCCAGGAGGATCCTCTTGATGGGGCTGTCCATATCGGCAGACTGTGATATGGCCATTTCTTGGAGAGACCCCTCCAGGAGAATGTCAAACATGATGACAACACCACCCCAACAGGTGTTGCTGGGCAGCTTCAATGTGGTGCTCTTATTATTCTCACTTTGCTTGGTGAGGTAGATATTCTGCTATAACTTGATGACCCTTCACATACCTAACCATTTCCTTGGCTTTCTTGTAGAGTGTATCCATTGTTTTCAGTGCCACAATGTCCTTGAGGAGCAGATTCAATGCATGAGCAGCACAGCCAATGGGTGTGATGTGACTCCACTCCACTTTAGACCAAGTATCCTTCATGTTCGCAGCATTGTCTGTCACCAGTGCAAATACCTTCAGCTCATTTGCCTTCAGCTCATCTGCAATGTTGAGACTGGTGTGTCGGTTGTCCCTTGTCTGTGCTCTTGTAGCATACTGGTTGAGGGGTGGAGATTATGTAGTTTATTATTCCTTGCCCACGAACATTCGACCACCTATAAGAGATGATTGCAATACAGTCTGCTTTTGCTATGATTTGCTTGACCTTCACTTGAACTCTGTTGAACTCTGCATCCAGCAAATTAGTAGATAAAGCATGTCTGGTCGGAGGGGCGTATGTTGGGCAAAGAACATTTAGAAATCTCTTCCAATACACATTGCCTGTGAGCATCAGAGGTAAACCAGTCATCATTTTCACCTCAAATAGAAGTAGAGGGACTTTTTGTCAGAGGTTGCTTGTTGTGATCACTGAGGGAGCATTATGCACTTGGCCAGATTATTCTGCATTTTTGTTGCATTCTTCACATATGATTTGACACAGTATTTGCAAATGTACACAGCTCTTCCTGCTACGTTAGTTGCAGTGAAATGTCTCCACACATCAGATAGTGCCTGTGGCATTGTCCTGTAAAGATTAGAAAAAAATGAGTAAAAAAAACTCAAATACAATACCATGTACAGATAAATAGTTAAGCAGTCAGATTAAACAACTCCTTTTGTAAGATCAATGTTTTAAAATGAAAAGGAAACAGGTGAATTAACACTTCTCAGTTAGCAGGCTCAAAGCAAGCTAAAAACCCACATGGTAGAAAAAACTACTACTAACTACTATTTTTGTTCTATGGAGGGGTGATGCAAAACAGCTCCAGGCATTCCATGCTTTTCTTAACTCCTGTTTTGAACATTTGAGATTTACTATGCAAACTGATTTGACGTGTATCAGATTTCTTGATCTTCTGATCTTGTGTGAAAATAATGTTCTATACACGGATCTTTACAGGAAACCTACTGATCGTAGCAGTTTGAGGGCTGACAGTTGTCACCCACTTCCCTTGAAAAATAGTTTGCCCTACAGCCAATTCTGTTGAATCAAAAGAATTTGCAAAAAACAATCAGATTTCGACAGAAATATGCCTGAAACTAGAGGTTGACCGATTATGATTTTTCAATACTGATTATTGGAGGACCAAAAAAGCCGATACCGATTAATCGGACAATTATGTTTTTACTCTTTTGAAATAATGACAATAACAATAATACTGAATGAACACTTATTTTAACTTAATATAATACATCAAAATCTATTTAGCCTCAAATAAATAATGAAACATGTTCAATTTGGTTTAAATAATGCAAAAACAAAGTGTTGGAGGAGAAAGTAAAAGTGCAATATGTGCTATGTAAGAACATGTAAGATGTATGTATGTATGTAAGAACAAGAACATGAGAACATATGAAAGCTGGTGGTTCCTTTTTAACATGAGTCTTCAATATTCCCAGGTAAGAAGTTGAAGGTTGTAGTTATTATAGGAATTATAGGTCTATTTCCCTCGACACCATTTGAATTTCATCAACCTTTGACTATTAGATGTTCTTATAGGCACTTTAGTATTGCCAGTGAAACAGAATAGCTTCCGTCCCTCTCCTCGCTCCTCCCTGGGCTCGAACCAGCAACACAACGACAACAGCCACCATCGAAGCAGCGTTACCCATGCAGAGCAAGGGGAACAACTACTAGAAGGCGCAGAGCGAGTGTCGTTTGAAACGCTATTAGTGCGCGCTAACTAGCTAGCCATTTCACTTCGGTTACACCAGCCTCATCTCGGGAGTTGATAGGCTTGATGTCATAAACAGCACAATCCTTGACGCACACCGAAGAGCTGCTGGCAAAACGCACGAAAGTGCTGTTTGAATGAATGTTTACGCGCCTGCTTCTGCCTACCACCGCTCAGTCAGATACTTAGATGCTTGTATGCTCAGTCAGATTATATGCAACGCAGGACACGCTAGATAATATCTAGTAATATCATCAACCATGTGAAGTTAACTAGTGATTATGATTGTTTTTTATAAGATAAGTTTAATGCTAGCTAGCAACTTACCTTGGCTTACTGCATTCGCGTAACAGGCTGTCTCCTTGTGGAGTGCAACGAGAGAGAGGCAGGTCGTTATTACGTTGGACAGGTTAACTGTAAGGTTGCAAGATTGGATCCCCCGAGCTGACTAGGTGAAAATCTGTTGTTCTGCCACTGAAAGAGGCAGTTAACCCACCGTTCCTAGGCCACCGTTCCCACCGTTCCTAAAATAAGAATGTGTTCTTAACTGACTTGCCTAGTTACATAAAGGTATAAAAAAAGCGCCCAGAAATACCGATTTCCGATTGTTATGAAAGCTTGAAATCGGCCCTAATTAATCGGCCATTCCGATTAATCGGTCGACCTCTAGCTGAGACGCAAAGAAAGTTCAAGGAGAGGGGGTACAAAAATGATCAGATTAATATTGCCATTGAGAAAATTCAAAACAAAACATGACCTTTTTCAAGGTCCGTCCCTCAAAAAGAAGCATTCTTGCGTTCTAACTACTCGCCATTCAAAGCGCTCTGAACAAATTAAGGGAATCGTTCACAAACATTGGCACATTCTAGAATCCGATGATAGTCTCGGTAATGTGTTTTCGGACCTTCCCTTGGTCGTATTCTCGCCGGGCAGAAACCAATTGTTACACTCTGATTTACCACCCCAAGATATTCCTGAACAACGTCCATTTGCGCCCCTACTGGATGGAAATTACAAGTGTAATGGCTGTGCTCAATGCAATGGCACTTATAAATGTAGATCCTTCAAACACCCACAAACAGGGAAATCGATCCCAATCAAAGGTGTTATTACGTGCTCCACTAAGGCAGTTATTTATCTTATAACTTGTCCTTGTGGTAAAAATTGTGGGTTAAACAAAACGTGAATTAAAAGGACGTATCTCAGAGCATCGTAGCACCATTAGGTGTAAAAACTTTACTTACCCAGTTGCGGCCCACTTTTTGGAGGCAGGCCACTCGATATCGTCTCTTTTATATTGGCATCAAACATGTCACCCTCCCTAGGAGAGGGGGTGACCTTGATAATTTATTGTTAAAACGAGAGGCTGCCTGGATCTTTAACTTAAAGACCCTTGCTCCCTTCGGTCTCAACGTAGACTTTGATCTGAAGCCGTTATTGTGACTTTGCCATTGTAATTGTTTTATAAGCTTGTGTATTCGAAAATGAATCTATGATTGTATGCTCTCCATTTGTTTTTTTGTATGCTGTTCTTTGTATGCCATTTTAATATTTGAGAATTAACCAATGATATTAGGCCACTCTTGGCCATGATTACAGACACCTGTGTCTTTTGACACTATATAAACGAGTCATCCCGCAGTGTTTATGACTATACCCTGATGAAGACAGCTTGGCTGTCGAAACGTTGGTAATTACATTTTTGCATCTGAGCTCCTAGAGTGTGCGGCTCTCCTTTATTTTCAAGTTCTACTCTGCTAGCCAGCACCTCGCCTAAATACGTGTGCGTTTCTTTTTCTTCTAGAAAAAACTAACTAGCAGAAATTGTAAACAAGTTAGAAATTAAACACACCTTGCTGTATGTAGGTTACTATTTACTACTTAGCACCCAGTATTGTAATTAAAACTTACCAGAAAGCATATCGTCCTTGGCTCAGACAGTGTAGTAGTGTGGGCTCAATAGCATCTCATTAGTGTGCAAGATCTTGAGAATCAGCTGTATATGTGATGGAAGAGTGCACTGCACCTATGATGGAAGAATTCACTATGCATGCAGAGGGTTGCAATTCCATTGAATTGGGGATAGTTTAACCAAAATATACCACAAGACCTATAATTTTATTTATTTCACCTTTATTTAACCAGGTAGGCTAGTTGAGAACAAGTTCTCATTTGCAACTGCAACCTGGCCAAGATAAAGCATAGCAGTGTGAACAGACAACACAGAGTTACACAATTGCCTTGTGTATCCCACAAAAAAATGTTCACTGTTATAAGATAACTTTTTTGTTGTTGATGAATTTAAGCAAAATTCCCCAACTTAACTTCCCATGGAAAAAATTCCAGACATTTCCCGGAAAGTTTTTGACCCTTTCCAACCCTACGAACAACGAACACAATTGCATTTTATTGATGGCAATTTGAATGCGCAGAGATACCTTGGCAAGATATTGAGGTCCATTGTCGTGAAATTCATCCGCCGCCATCAAATCGTGTTTCAGCATGATAATGCATGGCCTCATGTCGCAAAGATCTGTACACAATTCTTGGAAGCTGAAAATGTTCCAGTTCTTCCATGGCCTGCATACTCACCAGACATGTCACCCATTGAGTATGCTCTGGATTGACATTTACGACAGCGTCTTCCAATTCCCGCCAATATCCAACAACTTCTCACAGCCATTGAAGAGGAGTGGGACAACATTCCACAGGCCACAATCAATAGCCTGATCAACTCTATGATAAGGAGATGTCGCGCTGCATGAGGCAAATGGTGGTTTTCTGATCTACACCCCTACCTTTTTTTAAGGTATATGTGACCAACAGATGCATATCTGTATTCCCGAGTCATGGGAAATCAATAGACTAGGTCCTAATGAAGTTATTTCAATTGGCTGATTTCCTTTTAGGAACTGTAACTCAGTAAAGTCTGAAATTGTTTCATTTATATTTTTGTTTTGTGTACCTCCCGTGCATCTCATAGCAAGACGACGCAATTAGCCTATTCAAATATGGCTCTTACTCCAAAAGATAAATGGCTATATGCAAGAGACTACAGTTGAGTTACAGTAAAAGGCAATCAAGAAATGTCTGAGAATGGAATTCTAAATAGAAGTGTATTTAATTACTTTGTAAAATGAGGCATAAAGCTTCAGTTACAAGCATTAGTCCAAGTATATAGATCTTAACTTTCAAGACAAAGCATGAACAAAGATGCCCATTAGGCCAGAGATCTAAAGCCTAGGAAATGAGAATTGATCATACAACCTTCCTCCATGGACTGGATACAGGATAAGAGAGAGAACAGACCTTGATTTCATTGATACCATCTGAGGTGTAACCTTTTCAACCTAAAAACAACTACCATTGACCAATCAAACAATACCAGGTTAATAGTAACCCATGTCTTTGCCATCTCCCTCTAAGGACCGTGGCTTTAAGGCAAACTGCTCCATCTCCTTAAAGTTAGATGGATTCTGCTGGTGTACAGCAATCTTTAAGTCATACCACAAATGCTCAATTGGATTGAGGTCTGAGCTTTGACTAGGCCATTCCAAGACATTTAAATGTTTCCCCTTAAACCACTTGAGTGTTGCTTTAGCAGTATGCTTAGGGTCATTGTCCTGCTGGAAGGTGAACCTCCGTCCCAGTCGCAAATCTCTGGAAGACTGAAACAGGTTTCCCTCAAGAATTTCCTTGTATTTAGTGTCATCCATCATTCCTTCAATTCTGACCAGTTTCCCAGTCCCTGCTGATGCAAAAACATCCCCACAGCATGATCCTGCCACCACCATGCTTCACCGTGGGAATGGTATTCTCGGGGGGATGAGAGGAGTTGGGTTTGCGCCAGACAGTGTTTTCCTTGATGGCCAAAAAGCTCAATTTTAGTCTCATCTGACCAGAGTACCTTCTTTCATATGTTTGGGGAGTCTCCTGCATGCCTTTTGGCAAACACCAAACGTGTTTGCTTATTTTTTTCTTTAAGCAATGGCTTTTTTCTGGCCACTCTTTCTTAAAGCCCAGCTCTGTGGAGTGTACGGCTTAAACTGGTCCTATGGACAGATACTTCAATCTCCGCTGTGGAGCTTTGCAGCTCCTTCAGGGTTGTCCTTTGTCTTTGTTGCCCCTCTGATTAATGCCCTCCTTGCCTGGTCTGTGAGTTTTGGTGGGCGGCCCTCTCTTGGCAAGTATGTTGTGGTGCCATATTCTTTCAATTGTTTTAATAATGCATTTAATGGTGCTCCGTGGGATGTTCAAAGTTTTGGATATTTTTTTATAACTCGACCCTGATCTGTACTTCTCCACAACTTTGTCCCTGACCTGTTTGGAGAGCTCCTTGGTCTTCATGGTGCCGCTTGTTAGTGGTGTTGCAGACTCTGGGGCCTTTCAGAACAGGTGTGTGTTAATATACTGAGATCATGTGACACTTAGATTGCACACAGGTGGGCTTTATTTAACTAATTATGTGACTTCTGAGGATAATTGGTTACACCAGATCTTATTTAGGAGCTTCATAGCAAAGGGGGTGAATGCATATGCACGTACCACTTTTCATATTTTTTTTTTTTTTTTTAACCGGTAATAATACTTTTTGCTTCACCAGTTTGGCCTATTTTGTGTATGTCCATTACATGAAATCAAAAAAAGCCAAGGGGGTTGAATACTTTTGCAAGGCACTGTATGTTTTAGGCTAGTCTAATCAGCAATAATGGCACACAAGCAAAAAGCGGTGTCAGAAATCTTTAAAGGGGTGGCAGGTAGCCTAGTGGTTAGAGCGTTGGACTAGTAACCGAAAGGTTGCAAGATCGAATCCCCGAGCTGACAAGGTAAAAATCGGTTGTTCTGCCCCTGAACAAGGCAGTTAACCCACTGTTTCTAGGCCGTCATTGAAAATAAGAATTTGTTCTTAACTGACTTGCCTAGTTAAATAAAGGTTTTTTTAAAAATCAAGTATTTGTCACATTGTTCAGTGATAGCAGTAATGTGTCTGATCATAATACATTAAGAAATGTATTTTCTATTTTGGTAAAATAGTGCTATTCTATAATTTATGTATTCAAATAGCTAAAGGTTTCTTAACTGAACATAGAAGAAGTGTCAAACTTATGGCTGAACAAAGATTGACATTTCAGAGTAATGAAGTTCTATCTGCAGTTGCAGACGGTAAATAATCTTCTAATGTCGCAGAATTTTGATACTCTGTACTTTAGGTACCTTTTTATGGTGAGGACCTTTTTAATGGTTTTTAAAAAATCTTATTCACTACAAAACGGTTCTGATATCTAGTATGTGAAATCTGATGCTCAATATCTCAGAACTATGCTTAGTTCAGAAATAACTTTTTTATAGTCCTACAGACACATGATTTTGTGACCATCTATTGAGGCTACCAGACAGCCCTTTTCATTATTTTGATTATGTAATAATTAATTTAGCAACAAATTCCTAATGCAAGGTTTGTAACTCTTATCAATTCCAAGCAATTTTGACATACCGTAATACCAGCTATGCTAGTAATTGTTGCTTGATGCTCCGCCCCCACCCGACCTGTGTTGATTGACAGCTTGCTGGTCCAATCAGAGGGCCGAGTGTGCGTTTCACTAGCCAATCAGTTTTATTTCAAGTGCGATGCTGCATGGTGAGTAGTGACAACCTGCCCAGATCATTTCTAAGTCGAGTCCAGAGTCTTAGGGCTCCCAAGTCTCAAGTTTTAGTTTCTATCAAGTCGCGTCTCAAGTCATCATTGTGATTTGGGTCCGTCTCGAGTCCAAGTCATGTGACTCGAGTCCACACCTCTGGCCAAGCCGACACATGTACCCCGTTCACACTATATTGCCGACCCAAACTGTACTGCGCTGTCTGTTTCTTTTCACATTGTCTTTTTCAACACGGTTGCAGCAACTATGGCGGATGGAAAATAAACCAGCTCAGTTTGGTTTGGCTCAGTAGTGTTTGATCAAAAGACTAATATATGATCAAGACTGGCAATGCCTTCCATGTCAATTGTTTTCTGGAGTGAGTTGATGTTCTCAGGAGTTTTATGGAAGTAGTTATCCACAACTTTTATTTTTTCTTTCCAATCCCGTATCATGCTTGCTCTACTTTGACGAAGGATAGCTTGTGGCCTCATATAACGTGTGTGTGGATTCGGGGGTCACCAAAGCAGGAAGGATGGTGTCCGCGCCAACTGTTTTCATGATGTGCTTCAGGATTTTGCTGTCGTGCCAGTGGAATACACTAGAGATGCACTGTTCAGCACACATTATGAAGGAATGTCAGCCTTACATTGAAATGACACATGGTTTGTGCCTTGTATTAAATGGGTTATTCTCCAGTGCTAATCTTGTGTAACCGCACCTCATTCCCGCTCAAAAGTATATTGTTTACTCCATCAGCATCGGAGAAGATGCTGCCCGACCCCTAGAGTAAATTATACATTTCTAGACATAAATTGTTCAATGGCCAACTGAATTGTGCATACTTGCAGGATATTTGATGTTTGATATTCGCCTGCTTTGTAGACTACTATCGACATACTTTCCTTTCATACTGACACACGTGCTGTGCAAACTAACATTTCACATAGAGTAAATGTATGTCCATGTCTGTCTAACTTAGGTCTGTCTGTTTTGTTGTCTTCGAACCAGAAACGCTGGGTAGCCGTGCTCTCCGCCGAGTACCCCACCCTGGCCTTCCATGCCAGCCTCACCAACTCGTTCGGCAAGGGCTCCCTCATCCAACTCCTCAGGCAGTTTGGCAAGGTAGGCGCACCACCCACACACACACACACACACACGAGTTCCCCACTCCACATGGACCGAACTACACTCCCCATTTGGTCAAAAGTAGGTCCCTAAGGAGCAGAAGTTGGTACAAATGGCCAGCTTTTGTCATGGCAACCGACTCTAACCACCCTTATGAGCATACGGCTCCGCACGGGGTCCTCACATCTGCTGCCGAGCTATTTTTGGGACGCACGGGCCATAAAACAGGGCCTTGAATGCTCAGAGGAGACTAATATTTATACCTACCTCTTGGTTTTGACAGATTTTTGATCCATGGTGTAGACTTATCTGCTTCCAGTAGCTATTTTTTGCTGGTGAAAACAAGCTTTTTTAGATTACATGGTCACATGTTTTATTGGTTTTGGCCTACATCAAAGTGTGGTCTGGAGTTGTTGCTGTCCGAAATTGAAGACAGGTTAAGTATAGACTGGTTTTCAGGAAACTGCTATTTTAACTTGTTTTGCCTCTTCAGCTCCACACAGACAAGAAGCAGATCAGCGTTGGGTTCATCGGCTACCCCAACGTGGGAAAGAACTCTGTCATCAACACTCTACGCTCCAAGAAGGTCTGCAACGTGGCACCCCTCGCCGGTGAGACCAAGGTATGGTATCGTTCCCCTCAAATATTTTTTTTTAAATAAAAATACTTGAACATAAGCCCATATTGATACCTGGGGTGTCATGATGAGCTATGTACATACGTCCATGTAATCTCAATAATGGCCAATGCAGGGGGGGGTGGGGGGACGACAATCTCACGCAATTCCCTTGATTGCTAAGACAGCACAGAATAGAATGTTGCAGGCTACATTTTGTGTATCAGTGTGCTACTCATATCCTAAGTAACTTCCCAACGATGCGCTGAAGTATATGTATTTAAACCCTCCGCATCGATTATACACGTCTGATACCTGGCAGAGACGTGGCCAAAAAGCAAGAAACAATAACCCTCATCCTTCATTTCCTCTCGCTGGACCTGTTCATCCTGTTTGGAACCAAACGGTGGATCTGGATGTCTGGAAACCCCACTGAGGATGATACTATCGGAGTTGGCCGTCTGTTGCCAGAGCTGTGAGCGTGCAAACGAGATCCAAGTTTGGTTTTTTCCCTCCTCTTTGGGATCTATCAGATCGGCGCGTAACCAGCGAGAGTTTATCGCCCAATGCAAGGTGGCTCTCGCCAGAGGCTGCTAGCGTCTGTCTGCCTGTCTTTGGCCAAACAAGGTTGTTCAGCATTAGGCTGGCCCTCCTGTCTCTAACTCTCTCACGCCCAGTTGTTTGAATGGATGTGCAATGCGTTTGTTTGTGTTTAAAAAAAAAAAACAAGCTTGTTAAATGTTTCCTTCCTTTGTCCAAATGGGGATATGAGTATTGGTTTTCAGGCAGAAGAGAAAAGCAATGTGATTCTCAGTACAGTAGCCAGCTCCTCTCAAAAGCAGGAGACCTTCTTACCAGGGGTTGGAACTGAAATCATTTTCCAGTTTCGTCCATTATTTTGTGTTCCTTTTGAAACCTCTGATATCGATACTTTTAAAAATGTACCTCAACGTTAAATTACTTCACCAATGGGTAGAGCCACTTGCTATGGAGAGGGCAAGCTATGTAAATGCATTGGACATACAATTGTACACTGCGTGCACAATTATTAGGCATTGTATTCCTCAGGATTCATTTTATTGTTGATCAAACAATGGTTTCAGTCAATCAACTGTTATTTACCTGAGTGTTTAACAAAGGAAAAGTGAGTTTTGTCTTTCTCGGGGGAATATGTGTGCACAATTATTAGGCAACTATATTACAAAAATAATTTTTCCCAACTCACTTGTTTATACTACATTTTTAGAGTAAGTGTAACAGATAAGTAACACAAAATGACAATTAAATAAAAATGTTGGCCTTCAAAAAATATTAAATAACTGCTATGAGCCTTCCATCCATGAGTCTGTCTGTTCACAATCAACTTTTGCTGAAGCAGCAACCACAGCCTCCCAAATGCTGTTCAAAGAGGTGCATTGTCTTCCCTCAGGTTTGAGAAGGGCCCAGAAGTTCTCAATAAGATTTAAGTCAGGTGAGGAAGGGGGCCAGGTTATTATTTGGGCATCTTTGAGGCCCTTGCTGGCTAGCCAAGCAGTGGAGTCCTTGTGATGCATGTGATGGAGCATTGTTCTACATGAAGATCATGGCCTTCTTGAATGCTGAGGACTTCTTCCTGTACCACTGCTTGAAGAAAGAATCTTCCAGAAACTGGCAGTAGGTTTGGGAGTTGAGTTTCAGTCCATGAAAAGGTCCAACTACCTCATCCTTAATGATAGCAGCCCATACCAGTACCCCTCCTCCACCTTGCTGGCGCCTGACTCAAAGTGGTGCCCTATGTCCATTACTGATCCAGCCACGGGCCCATCCATCTGGTCCATCAAGAGTCACTCTCATTTCATCTGTCCATAAAACCTTTGGGCAAAAAAAATAAAATACCATAAGACAGATTTTTCAATCTTGACGCTTCAACTTGTGGTGGTGGTTTTTCAGCCTTCTTGACCTTGGCCATGTGTCTGAGCACTTGACACCTTGTACTTCTGGACACTCCAGGTAGGTAGCAGCTCTGGAATATGGTGGCACTGGAGGATAATGGGTTCCTGGTAGCTTGATGTTTAATTCTTCTCAGTTCTGGAATATGGTGGCACTGGAGGATAATGGGTTCCTGGTAGCTTGACGTTTAATTATTCTCAAGTCTTTTGCAGTTCATTTGCGTCTTTTCTTCTCCATGCGTTTTGACTATTCGCAAAAAAAAACGTTTGATTGTCCGGTGGTCACCCCTCAATAGTTTAGCTATTTCAAGAGCGTTGCATCCGTCTGAAAGGAATTTTAAAATGTTTGACTTTTCATTGTCAGTTAAATCTCTTTTTTGGCCCATTTTTACCTGAAGCTGCCTAATAATTATGCACACCTTGATATGTGTTATTCACTTTCGCCACACCCTCCCTCATTACACAAATACATATCACCTGAAAATGATTTTAAATCCAATAAGCATTCAAGTTTATATGGTTTGGAGTTGGAAAATGTGCATAGAAATAATGCTAAGATCAGACTGCTCACTTGCCTAATAATTGTGCACGTAGTGTAGGGTCTGAAATGTTGTGGGTGACGAGAGCACTGGGCATCTTGTTCTTATGACATGCATTATCTGAATTAGGCCTACAGAATTATACCTACTTTAATGTCTTTGAATTTGAGATTTGGCTTAACTAAAGTTTGACCAGAGTCAGCCCTTAGTCATGACACTGTTTCCAGTACATTACACATAATGCCACCTGGATTTTGAAAGCTAGACCAGAGCTAGCTAACAAGCTTGTGTGCAGAGTGGCACCAATTTTTTTTAAATTAAAAACAGGTCTTACCATTTTGTAGTTTTCTAAATTCAATGTGAAAAGTGATAACTATAGTATCCTTAACTTCTCAGAACCACCCAACCCGGATCCGGTATAATTGTCATCAGCAACTCTGAATACTGTAATTTACGGACTATAAGCTGATACTTTTTTCCCACGCTTTGAACCTCGTGGTTTATACAATGACGCGGCTAATTTATGGATTTTTCCCGCTTTCACAAGATTCATGCCGCCAAAAAACTGAGCACCGTCACATAATGTGACGTAAATCGAGCGCGCTCAAACTTCCCATCATTCTGATTACGGTAGTAATTTTGTCACCCTCATCATGGCAAAGACACTGAGAAATGCATATGATGCAGCTTTCAAGTTGAAGGCGATCGATCTGGCTGTTGGAAAAGGAAATAGAGCTGCTGCACGGGAGCTTGGCCTTAATGAGTCGATGATAAGACTTTGGAAACAGCAGCGTGAGGAACTGACTCAGTGCAAAAATACAACAAAAGCTTTCAGAGGGAAGAAAAGCAGATGGCCCAAAGTATTTGCAGCCACTCGACATCAGTGTAAATTGTGCATTTAAGGTGGCGCTCCTTGTTCAGTGGGAGGCTTGGATGACAAGTGGGGAGAAATCCTTCACTAAAACGGGCTGCATGCGAAGAGCAACTTATGGTCAAGTCTGCCAGTGGGTCCTGACAGCGTGGAGCATTGTCAAAAAATCCACTATCATCAACAGGTTTCGAAAGGCTGGACTGCTGCGTGTTGAAGGGGCAGCATGAGCTCAGCGGGGTATTTGCCTCCGGATGAAAGTGACGAGAGCGACAATGAAAATGATCTAACATCGGATGAAGCAATTCTGAGGCTATTCAACTCCGACACCGAAGGAGATGACTTCAGTGGTTTCAGTGCACAGGAGGAGGAAGATAGTGACCAAGTTCATTTGTTTCAATGTACCGGTAGGCACCTGCGGCTTATAAACATGTACGGCTTATTTATGTACAAAATATATATATTTTTTTATAATTCAGTGGGTGCGGTTTATATTCAGGTGCGCTTAATAGTCCAGCAATTACGGTAGTATAGTGCCACGGTCAAATAATATTACTAGAAAATATTAATATTCATGAAATCACAAGTGTAATATTGCAAAACACAGTTTAGCCTTTTGTTAATCTACCTGTTGTCTCAGATTTTGAAATTATGCTTTACAGCGAAAGCAATACAAGCATTTGTGTAAGTTTATCGATAGCATAACATAACATTATGTACACTAGGCATCAAGTAGCTCGGTCACGAAAATCAGAAAAGCAATCAAATTAATCGTTTACTTTTGATCTTCAGATGTTTTCACTCACGAGACTCCCAGTTAGACAACAAATGTTCCTTTTGTTCCATAAAGATATTTTTTATATCCAAATACCTCCGTTAGTTTGGTGCGTTATGCCCAGGAATCCACTGGAAAGAGCGGTCACGACAACGCAGACAAAAATTCCAAATGATATCCATAATGTCAACAGAAACATTTCAAAAGTTTTTTTTTTATAATCAATCCTCAGGGTGTTTTTCAAATATCTATTCAATAATATATCAACCGGGACAGTTGGCTTTTCACTAGGACCGGGAGTAACAATGGCCGCCTTTCTCTTTTGCGCACAACTCACTCTGAGAGCCCCCAACTATCCACTTACGCAATGTGGTCGTTCACGCTCATTCTTTAAAATAAAAGCCTGAAACTATGTCTAAAGGCTGTTGACACCTTAGGGAAGCCATAGAAAACGGAATCTGGTTGATATCCCTTTAAATGGGAAATAGGAATGCATAAGAACAGAAGGGTTTCAAAATAAGAGGCACTTCCTGATTGGATTTTCCTCAGGGTTTCGCCTGCAATATCAGTTCTGTTATACTCGCATACAATATTTTGACAGTTTTGGAAACTTTAGAGTTTTCTATCCTAATCTGTCAATTATATGCATATTCTAGCATCTGGTCCTGAGAAATAGGCCGTTTACTTTGGGAACGTTATTTTTCCAAACATAAAATAGTGCCCCCTAGCTTCAAGAGGTTATTAACTGTTTTATCAATGCTAATCTAGTTAATTTCAACTGATATTCATAAGATCTGAGATTCTATCCACGTCCTCATTATTTCCCTGTTGCATAGAGATTTATAGAGCTAGTAATGTTTTATCTGTTCCATTTATAGCGTCTGTAAGCACACGGGCAGAGCCATTGAGACCGATACAACATTGCTATCTCTAAATCTCTATGCAACAACTGGTCAGAGAATGAGGCAGTGGATAGAATCTAGTTTTGTTTGATTGATGATCATTGAAATTAACAAATGTATAAAATATTGATTACTATGTATAGATTTGTAAGACTATAAATGACCAACCACCCAGTTTTGGTGTAGTTAGATTTATTCCCCTGCTTTTGAGAGGAGCTGGCTACTGTACCGGAAGATTTCCAGCAATTGCGCTAAGCTAACTTCAATCTCCAAACTGCACGCAGAGATATATAAAAATGGTAATCATGAGTTCGTCTGACTCTGGGCAAGTAGATAAACAACCTAAATCAGACCTAAATTAGATTCTGATGGACTTCCCCATCTGCCTCGCTGACCCTCAACATGGGGGCCCCTCTGGGTGCGTGCTTAGTCCCCTCCTGTACTCCCAAATCACCCACAACTGCCTAGCCACGCACGACTCCAACACATTAAGTTTGCCGACGACACGACGGTGGTAGACCTGATTAGGGCTGTTACGGTGACCGTGTTACCGGCGGTCATGAGCCTTGAAGGTAGTCAAATTCTTTGTGACCGTTTAGTCATGCTAATTAGGCTTCTCCAAGCTCTGATGTGGCTGATGATCATTAGTAGCCTACCAAACTCGTTAACTGCTAGGTACTCAGCACTCTGTCCTTTTTAATCACTCTGACAATGCAAATGTCATCAAAAATATCATCAAACACTTCATGAGAGCTCATGTTCTGCAACATTTCTATAGGCAATGCAATTGTGTGAGAGAACAGAGTGATGGGATCCTCTTACTTTTAATAGAAGCCATCAGCTTTCTAAAGGCTAGGTCTACTATATTTATATCTCAACTTTCCTAGTATTAAGCACATTGCTTGTCTTTGCAACAGGAGTATAGCCTATCTGGCGGGCATGAAAATGAACCACTGGAAAAGCATCCTCCATTTGATATTTAAGCATAGATAATGGTCCATTGTAAATCAAAATGCATTTCAGATTTTAGTTAGTATATGTAAAGAATATTTAAATCAAGAATAGTTTGAGTTACAATATGTCACTTGTGAATGATGCCCAGTGTAAGGCAAGAAACAATGCATGCCTTTTTTTGCGACCTTTAAATCATACCCAAATCCAACTTTATTTGTCACATGCGCGAAATACAAGTGTAGACCTTACCGTGAAATGCTTCCTTACAAGTCCTTAACTCTTGAACTGCACTGTTGGTTAAGAAAATATTTACCAAATAAAGTAACACAATAACATAACAATAACGAGGCTATATACGGGGGTACCGGTACTGAGTCAGTGTGTGGGGGTACAGGTTAATCGGGGTAATTTGTACATGTAGGAAGGGGTGAAGTGACTATGTATAGATAATAAACAGCGAGTAGCAGCAGTGTACAAAACAAATGGGGGTGGCGGTGTCAATGTAAATAGTCCGTGGCCATTTGATTAGTTGTTCAACAGACTTATGGCTTCGGGGTAGAAGCTGTTAAGGAGCCTTTTGGTCCTAGACTTGGCGTTCCAGTACCGCTTGCCGAGGGGTAGCAGAGAAAACAGTCTATGACTTGGGTGACTGGAGTCTCTGACAATATTTTGGGCTTTCCACTTTACCGCCTACTGGATGGTAGGAAGCTTGGCCCCAGTGATGTACTGGGCCGTACTCACTACCCTCTGTAGTGCCTTACGATCAGATGATGCATCAGGTGATGCAACCAGTGGTGCAACTGTAGAACGAAGTTTCAAGTTTGAGGAAGATAATTTTCACCATAAAAATGCACCTTTTATAAAAAAGCATTAAATGCATAATCGCATTTGCGGTCCCTTTTGATAATGGTATTTTCCCGCTAATGGCAGAATACAATAGTTCAACTTTTGTAATATGGGGGGTAGTAGATTAAGATCTGTTTGGTTTGTTTATGCAGTAGGGTATTAATTTCTGCTACATTATCAAATGAAATGTAATTGTCCCAAACCGGTGAGTTCTTGTGAATAGGTTCTGAGTAGAAAGTCATTAGACCCTGTGACTTAGCTGATCTTGGGCCCGGTCTCTTCTTCCAGGTGTGGCAGTACATCACCCTGATGCGACGCATTTTCTCATCGACTGCCCTGGTGTAGTTTACCCCTCTGAAGACAGCGAGAGCGACATCGTGTTGAAAGGAGTGGTATGTTATTATTTTTCTCCATCAATAATCTATATGGTTGTTTTGTTTGTAGTAAACCATTTTTTATTATTTTATTTGAGCAGGCAGGGTTATGCAGTGAGCTCAATGTATTGGGACAGTGGGAAATAGTTTTTGCTCTGTACTCCAGCAATTTGGATTTGAAATGGTTAAAGTGCAGATGGTCAGCTTTTTTTGTGTGAATTATACCCCCTTTTCTCCCCAATTTCGTGGTATCCAGTCGTTACTATCTTGTCTCATCGCTACAACTCCTGTACGGGTGTGAATAAAGCCATGCGTCCTCCGAAACACAACCCTACCAAGCCGCACTGCTTCTTAACCCAGCGCGCATCCAACCCGGAAGCCAGCCGCACCAATGTGTCTGAGGAAACACTGTGCACCTGGCGACCTGGTTAGCGTGCACTGCACCCGGCCCACCACAGGAGTCGCTGGTGCACGATGAGACAAGGATATCCCTACCGGCCAACCCCTCCCTAACCCGGAAGACGCTAGGCCAATTGTACGTCGTCCCACGGACCCCCCGGTTGCGACAGAGTCTGGCGCGAACCCAGAGTCTCTGGTGGCACAGCTAGCACTGCGATGCAGTGCCCTAGAACTCTACGCCACCCGGGAGGCCCAGATGGTCAGCTTTAATTTTAGGGTATTTTCATCCATGTTGGGTAATCTCTTTCTTTTCGGGTACAAAAAATATTGGGACGAATTCACTTGTGTATTAAGGTCGTCAAAAGTTGAGTATTTGGTCCCATATTCCCAGCATGCAATGATTTCGTCAAGCTTGTGAAGCCAAACTTATTGGATGCATTTTCTGTTTGTTTTAATGGGTTTCAGGTAATTTTGTGCCCAATAGAAATGAAAGGTAAATAATGTTTCATTTTGGAGTCACTTTCATGGTGAATAGAATGTTTCTAAACACTTATATATATTAATGTTGATGGTACCATGATTACAGATAGTCCTGAATGTATAGTGAATAATGATGGGTGAGAAAGTTAGATGAAGAAATATCACCCCCCCCTCCCAAAAATGCTAGCCTCCCATGTTATTGTAATGGTGAGAGGTTAGCATGTCTTGGGGGTATGATATTTGTGCGTCTTAACTTTCTCATTGATAGTTTTTTTTTTATACTTCCATGTCTAAACCTGTATCATTTCTAACCTAACAATTGTATCATTGTATGCTTCACTGCTGTTTCCCAGGTGCAAGTGGAGAAGATCCGTAACCCGGAGGAGCATATCCCGGCAGTGCTAGAGCGGGCCAAACCAGAGTACATCCAGAAGACGTACCGCATCCCCACCTGGCGCTCCCCAGAGGACTTCCTGGAGAAACTGGCGATGCGCATGGGCAAACTCCTTAAGGTCAGGGCTTGTGTCATATTAATTCAAGCACACTGTAGGGAAAACATTTGAACTGAAAACAAAAAGTGTTTCTTATTGGACACGACCGGATAGTCCCTCCCTGTCGCAGTCAGTTGTCTCATTTGGTACTTAATTAACATAACCCTGGAGTGTATCAATGGGGGCTGAAGTCACAGTACATGGTAATTGTCTGTAGGCTGTTGGTCGCCCCAGATCTGTTTGTGCTTCATAGCCAACTCTTATGGTTGTTGTTTGGCATGCTAATGACCATAGGGATTGGCAAGACGGCACAGATCTGAGACCACCAGGCTACATAGCCTGGGCTGCTTGTCTTCATTTCTGACCATCTTTCATCTGTCTGAATTATCTTTAAAACTCTTTGTGGTTAAGGGAATTTGAATGTCACAATATACTTTAGTCCTGAAAGGTGTGTGTTATATTCAGGATTTATCCTTTGTGTATTTGACAAGCTGTAGGTCAGTGGTAAAAAATGATCTTCCCTAAACATACACTCTGTTTTTGTATGGGCCATTTTTTTGATCCGTCTGAAATTCTACACTTGACCCTAAAGTTTACTAAGCTTATTTGGAACCCATCAATACCAAGTGGCACATAAAGTCTATGTAAGGACACTCCATTTATTCCTACTTTATTTTCTTCTCATGTTTCCCTAATGCATGATCTGTTGCAGGGGGGTGAGCCAGACCTTCCCTGTGTCTCCAAAATGGTGCTGAACGACTGGCAGAGAGGACGCATCCCCTTCTTCGTAAAACCCCCTGGCTGTGAGGGAGAGCATGAGGTGAGGGGTGGACGAACAGCTGGAGTAAAACTCTCTCCCTCGCAGACGAAAATAAAGAGACATTCTCAACAGCAATGTTAGCACATATTCTGGTTATAGTCTGCCACCCTCTGGCTAAATGTAAAATATCATCACAGGCCTTGCCAAGATGGGGCAAGAGTGCAAGCATGGTCACATTGACTTTCTTTGCTCAAGTTGTTTTTTACATTTGCTTTATTTGACAAGTAAAAATATATAAAGCTGCTTCCAGCCAGGGACAACGATGCATACATTAAAATGATTGAGGCTAAAACCCAATGTCTTATTTCTGTTGTGGTCCTCTCAGGTGAGCAACAAGATGGCAGGTGGGCAATATTGTCCACTCGATCTGAAATGTACACATGGTCTGCATGCATCCCGATTCTCTACCTTTCTCCTGAAGTGTGTGCTTGCACTCTCCCCATTGGATTGGTGTAAGCATTGGCTGGAGTGAGTTTCCATCATTTTTAAATCTATGTCGAATGAGTGTGCAAGTGCACACTTCAGGAGAATCGGAACCTAGCCATGATTATGAAAGTTGTACTGACTGGTGTGTTGTTTTCAGGGCAAGGATGTACTCCCAGTGGAGGGGGCACCAGAAGCTACAGAGCGTGTACAGGAAGAAGGTGCAACAGAGGAGCAGAGCGAGGTGGTGGCGGCTGCAGTGTCGGCCGAGCAGGAGGCCCAGCAGCAGCAGAAACATGAGCAGGTGCAGAAGATTCTCTCCAACGTCCGGCAGAACTTCGGCAAGATCAATGTGGCGCCCGAGTTCAACGATGAAGACCTGGCACCCGTGCAGACTGACTACCTCGTTTTCTCGGACGTGGAAGAGGAAAATGGAGATGAAGAGAAGGGGGATGGGGAGACAGCAGCGGGAGATGCTGAGTGTGCCGCCACCACCCCAGCCGGTCAGCCTGCCAAGGTGGAGGAAAAAAAAGTTTGCGTGAGACTATCCGCGAACTGGATGGAAAGATTGCAAAGTACAAGCAGTTCCTAGACCAGGCCAGACTCGAGCGCTTCTCCGCCATCCGGTTTGTCTTCTCCGTTCTCCCCACCACTTATCATTTCAGTCTTGTTCTGAAGATGTGCTTTATTATTTTCTAATAAACCCACATCAACCCCGATTCTTGTCCAAAATACCGGCATAGCTCTGTCCCAAGTGGCACCCTATTCCCTATATAGTGAACTACAAAAGTAGTGCTCCATGTAGGAAATAGGATGCCATTTGGGACGAAGCCATAGAGAGATGAAGGGTGCCTAGGTCCTTTGAGGTGAAACATGCCTCGTTTTTCACTGTCCAGGCACCTGGGGATTGGCAGCTACTCATACCGTTCTGTCTGATAGATGGGGTTTTCCATCACCATTTATGTCATGTTCTGCGGACTCACCAACTGTCTCTCTCGCTGGTGAACTTAAGCTCACGCCCTCACTCAACAACGTCAAATAAGAGTCATCTGCGGCCAATTTGCGAATTCCAACTGGACTAAACTGTCTGGATGTGCAGGGAGTAATGAGATTATATGTGACGACTCTTTCTACTGTTCTTTTTTTGTTCAGGATTCCGAAGGCACTCTCTGACAAAGTGCTCACAGACATGAAAGTGAAGCAGGCGGCGAATAACCCTCAACCTAAAGGTAGCAAATTAATTTCAACTTATTAGTGATTTTGCTTTGTGGGCTTACCTGACATCCCAAATGCAGGGGTTAAAGTTGTCACGGATTTCTGTCATATGGATTCTTTTTCCAATTGAAAAGGACTGGAATTGGTCAAACTTGCAGTTTAATACATGTACAAAATGATCCTCTTTCCCTAAAAGCATAATGGTCATGATTATTATTTATTTTTTTACATGAAAGGGGAGGTTCACTTCCCTCCGCAGACATTTGATCTGAGATCAACTTAAGTTCCAGTCATGGGATTTATTTTCTTCTAACCCGGCAAATGTATTCCATCAAAGAATACAAGGGCCTTCTAGCAAAACATGCACTTTCCTTTACACAAAGTACAGACTTTATACAAGTCTTCATGGATAGCAGCAGATAAAATGTATAATTAGAGTAGGTATTTGGCCAAAGACCACTGTCAAACTGAAACCAAACAAGCAATCAAACCATATAAATAGAATGGGAATGTCCTATTAAGTGTTTTAGGAATTCCATGCCTACGGGTCATCCACTTACTGGCCAACCTTTTGTTCCTCAGCTGTAACACAGGTTGGCAAGAAGAGGAAAACTGATGAGGCAGAGGAGCTCACGCGTCCAAACAGAAATCTAACATCCAAGCAGGTACTGTGTGTTCACTTACCCCTCTGTTTGACATCAAACAGGCCTATCTATCTAGACTGGATGCCTCCGATGGATGGCCGCTCCCCTACCGCTATTGTTAATGGAATGAAGAAAGGCACTGTTCTTCCTCAGGCTTAAATCTCCCTCATTTGTCTTTCCCCCCCTTGCAGAGGAGAGCAGCGGATTGTGCTCAGAAGGTGAAGAAAGTTGGAATGCGCTATTACGAAACGCACAACGTCAAGAATAAGAACAAGAACAGAAAGATGCCTACGGTGCCCAGCGAGGGCAAGAAAGCCAAGAGATTGAAGCGCTAGTCTGGGGTCCAAGAGACCAAACTGGGACATTTCTAATAAATATTTATTTTAATGACCCTGTCATTGTAATGAATTGTTTTAAGGTATCTTGGTACCTACCCTTGGTATCTTGATGTAAAGTGATTTGGGGAAGGGGCATTGAGTGAATTAGGTTTTGATTAACCTCTTAATCAAGTGAACGGCTTGATGCATTAACCTGATCCTGAGTGACCTTCAGCGAAGTGACTGATCATTTTCGTCAAACTATTACTTAAACTCATATGGAGCTTCACTGAGAAGTGAAAGGATGGGTCTGTCATCCCCCCCAAAAAGTACACTTGTACTGCATAGCCTGGGTGCCAGTCTGTTTTCATTATTTTGCTGACTGTCAAATTTGGCATGACAATTCCATAAGGAGTTGGCTAGAGAGCAGAAACACTGGCACCCAGGTTATGTACTGCACTTTTGGAAGAAAAAAACATCAAGTGACAATTTTTATCCAAATATACATGTCATACCATAAAATAAAGAATATGAACAAATTATTTCATTTTTTTATTTTATTCTGCTATAGTAATGCAATGCTTTATGGTTATGAAGTAGACTTCTATTACATAATGCTGTGTTGGACCATCTGAAATCTGCTGGATATAGATCAGTTGTGGAGTGGAGGAGTCACTTTTTTGGGGCAATGATCCCCTCCAGCTGGGCCTGTAAAGGATAAGAAATTTAAATGTTAAAAATATCTGTCAAATATACATATACCAATTTGAAGGGATGTCCACATACTTTTGTATTTGGCTATTTCAGCCACACCCATTGCTGGCAGGTGTATACATTTGAGTACACAGCCATGTAATCTCCATACACAAACATTGGCAGTAGAACGTCCTTACTGAAGAGCTCAGTGACTTTCAACGTGGCACCGTCATAGGATACTATCTTTCCAAGAAGTCAATTTGTCTAATTTCTGCCCTGCTAGAGTTGCCAAGGTCAACTGTAAGTGCTGTTATTGTGAAGTGGAAATGTCCAGGAGCAACAACGGTTCAGCCACGAAGTGGTAGGACACAAGCTCACAGAATGGGACCGCCGGTTGCTGACGCGTGTAGTTTGGAACTCCCTACAGAGTTCCAAACTGCCTCTGGAAGCAAAGTCGGGAGCTTCATGAAATGGGTTTTCCATGGCCGAGCAGCATCGGCTGGAGTGGTGTAAAGCTCTCCGCCATTGGACTCAAGCAGTGGAAATGCGTTCTCTGGAGTGATGAATCACACTTCAGACAAACCTGGGTTTGGTGAATGCCAAACAAATCTCAATGTCCATGAGTGGCCCAGCCGATCGAACATCTCTGGAGTCCTGAAAATAGTTATGCAGCAACGCTCCCCATCCAACCTGACAGCACTTGAGAGAAGAATGGGAGAGACTCCCCAAATACAGATGTGCCTAGCTTGTAGCGTCATACACAAGAAGACGTGAGGCTGTAATCGCTGCCAAAGGTGCTTCAACAATGTACTGCGTAAAGGGTCTGAAAACTTAAGTAAATATATTTTAAAATATTTATATATATTTTAAAAATATTTATATATATATATATATATATATATATATATATAAATTAGCAAACATTTCTAAAAACCTGTTTTTTTGCTTTGTCATCATGGGGTATTGTGTGTAGATTGAGGAGAAAAAAAAGATTTTAGAATGAAGCTGTAACCTAACAAAATGTGGAAAACGTCAAGGGTTCTGAAGACACTGAACAAAAGTATAAATGCAATATTCAACTATTTCAAATATTTACTGAGTTATAGTTCATATAAGGAAATCAGTCAATTTAAATCAATTCATTAGGCCCTAATCTATGGATTTCACATGACTGGGATAACAGATCTGTTGGTCACAGATATAGTTTTTTTTAAAGGTAAGGGCGTGGATCAGAACCAGTCAGTATCTGGTGTGGCCACCATTGGCCTTATGCAGCACGACATCTCCTTTGCGTAGAGTTGACAAGGCTGATTGTGGCCTGTGAAATGATGTCCCACTCTTCAATGCCTGTGGTACAGTTTAAAACTGGGATTCATCTGTGAAGCGCACCCTTCTCCAGTGTGCCAGGGGCCATCAAAGGTGAGCATTTGCCCACTGAAGTCCGTTACGACGCCGAACTGCAGTCAGGTCAAGACTCTGGTGAGGACAACGAGCACGCAGATAAGCTGACTGGGCAGAAATTCTAAAGTTGTGCAAACCCAGTTTCATCAGCTGTCCGGTTTGCTGGATTCAGAAGATCCCGCAGGTGAAGAAGCTGGATGTGGAGGTCCTGGGCTGGCGTGGTTACACGTGGTCTGCGGTTGAGGCCGGTTAGACGTACTGCCAAATTCTCTAAATTGTTGGAGGTGGCTTATGGTAGAGCAATATACATTAAATTCTCTGGCAACAGCTCTGGTGGACATTCTTGCAGTCAGCATGCAAATTGCATGCTCCCTCAAAAATGTTGAGGGAGCGTGTGGTCTATTGTCCCAAGCACAAGGTGCACCTGTGCATTGATCATGCTGTTTAATCAGCTTCTTGATATGCCACACCTGTCAGGTGCATGGATTATCTTGGCAAATGAGAAATGGTCACTAACAGGGATGTAAACAAATTTGTGTACATTTGAGAGAAATAAGCTTTTTGTGCATGTGGAAAGTTTCTGGGATAATTTCAGCTGGTACCAACACATTTGATAATGCATGTATATTTTTGTGAATATATTTCAACTGACATCAATTGATCGATTTCATTTCAAAGACTTTCCTTATTTGGTGTGACAATGCCCATAGGAGTTGGCAAGACCGCACAATGATGATGACTGAGCGCCTTTACCTTGAGCTGCTGGTTGGTTCTCTTCAGGAACTGAATCTCCTCTGTGTGTTTCTTCTCCTCTACCTGCCGTCTCTCAGTCTCCCTCTTCTCAATGGCCTCACACTTGGCCTTCTGCTCATTAACCTGTCTCTCCAGGTCCCGCTTCTCGTTCTCCAAATCGGAGATCTACACAAGTAGATGCAAATCAAATTCACTTTGGGGTAATAAAGGTTTTTAATCATTCAATGGTGCAGCAGTCCATTCACTTGGATTGTTTCTCCTCATTCACTATCTTTAGCTTTATCTGTGGTAAAAAAAAAGTGGTAAAAGCGGAGCGTTCTCTGACGTCATGGGCTGGGTTTAGACAGGCAGCCTAATACTGATATTTATTTTCAATAATTTGATCTTTAAAACCAATCAGATCAACTCTGAACAAGATCTGTGAAAAGATTATATGTGATTGATCAAAAGACGCAATTAGTGGGAAAAAGATCAGAATTGGGCTGCCTGTGTAAATGCAGCCATGAGGGCTAGGAAGATGGCTCCCTCTGCTGGTCTACACTAGCTTGGTTGCTTGAAAAGTTTTCCAGTGACACTGCAGACAGGTCAAGCATTCTAAATGTAAAGGTCAATCTACAATGATGCAAAGGTTGGAAAATGCTAATTTATTTTTAGAAAAGTGTAAAATGTTTGTGTGTGACCCATTTCCTTACCCTCTTCTCCATGTCAGACTTGCCCTGCTCAGCCTGCAGGGCTTTTCTCATGCCAAAGGCCACACTGCTCTCGTACAGTGTCTGGTAAGCAGCAATGGTCATACGGATTTCGTCTCGCACACGCAACAACAGCAGTCCTCTCTCAGCACAGTTGATGGTTACCTGTCTGATCAACTCATCTACAGGCAATCAATGGCTTAGAGTTTTAAACACAAACTCACAGTGCAACATTCTTTAGGACCAGTTTCCCAGACACAGAATAAACCCAGTGAAATTGCTTTTTAGTTCAGAACCAGCTTGAGTCTAGCCTAATCTTGGTCCTCTTGGAAACTGGTCCAGCTTTTAGGATTTGTATCCAACACACTTTTCTACTATTACTACCATCCATGCATCTCATTTCGCTTTCCCCTCTCTCCTTACCGAAGCACTGGGAGTAGAGCTCCCTGCGGACTGGGCAGATGCCCGTCTCCCTGGCCTGTCTCTGCTGCAGCTTCAGATCCAGCTGCTCCTGTAGGTGCACCACGTCCATGCGGGTACACGGCGTGCTGGACACCTGCTGCACCCACAGCTGGTTGGTCTCCATCCATTCCCTGTAACAGTGGTAGAGCTGAGATTAACACAGGGTTGCCAAATTTCAGGTTTTGCGAAGCCGGGAATATTGGTTAATTTCCCTAAGAGTAAAAAATAGGGAGAAGGGTGTTATCAGTAAAGATGTGTCCGTGTCATGTAATACCTGGGTGGTAGGATGGCATTGAGGATCTCCTCGGTTTGCTGTTTGTTGGTATCGGCTGAGGGGGTCTTGGGTTTGGGTGGAGGTGGCACAGGGCCAGTCATGGCAGGCTGTTGTGGAGCCACTTTCAGGGGTCGGGCCTGAATTTGCAGTACACATAATTTAGATTAGAAGAACATCAATCTTCAGCCAATTTGTTGAAAAAATAAATAATTGATTGACATCTCTCACAGCTCACTAGGAACATTGGCATGCCATTGATTTCAAAATAATGACAGTGGACATAATGTATGTTAGATACCACTGTATGGATACATTTAGCTACTTTAACTAAAGTTAGCAGACAGCATTAAAAACGTGTTTTGTTAACGTTATCCTACCTTTGGAGACTTCTTTTCTGTGTTTCTGCTCACCAAGACTGGGTTGTCATATTTCAGCAGAGAATCAGCCGGAGGAATCATTGTGATACTTTGATTACACTACACATAAAGTGTTTTGTTGTAGCAGGTAACGTCTCAAGGAATGTGTGTTGTTGAAATGTGAATTGAAGACGTTTAATTGTTTATTTTTACCATGGCAACTTAATTCCATGCGCTACTCACTAACCTATCCGAGCTGCTCGAAGGCATGATTCGGAGTTGTTTCAAACTTGACGCTATGAAATGGGGAAGGAAAATTAAGTACATACATTTCAGTATAACATTGTGTAGGTGTATGACCTTATTGAAAAGATGATAGAATATGTCTGCAATATTACAACGGAACTAAAGTGAACTAGTCCATAGTCACGGTGAAAAATATTTAAAGCGTTCTGCCGGAAGCGGAAAAGCGTTTCCTTGCGCACAATAGAGAACTTTCTCAGCGTTTGTTGTTCACTTTTTATACATATGTATTCGCGATGAACTTTATTTAGTCGATTTACAACTATTGGTTAAGTTTCATAATGGATAAAGAGAGACGGCATAAAAGAGTGGAATCCCCGGTGCGGGACTCAAAACCGAAAATCAAACAAGAGAAACTCAGCCCTGCTAGGCCCCAGAGATCACGCCGCTCGAGTTCGGGGTCCAACGGCAGCCCAAGCCCACCGCCGCAGAGGAGACGAACGAGCAGGTAGCCTGATTTCATGGGTGTATAGTATTGTAGTTAGCGAACACAAATTACACCGTAGGGTTGCAAGGCTATGATGTTACACAATTTCAATGATAGCAACTAGCTAGCCACTAAGTTAACGATTGAGCAAGCTAACGATTTAGTTAGCTTACTAGTAGGCGTTATTGTTATGCTTTAGTCGTGTAACGTTAACCCTCAAGTAGCCCTTGGTCACGACTCTTGTTCCATTACATTACACAAGTCATTGAACAACGGCGTCTTCTGTACGGGGAGTTTTGTTATGAGCACCGACGCTCAATCTGAACATTAACACGCGTCGCTGGCGGTACGGCTTTGGAAGCATATTTTTCATATAAATAATAATTTTCAAAAAACAAAGGGCTAAATTGATACACGCAGTGTTCCCACACTGACATGTCTCCACGTTAAAGCCCTTGTTTCCGAAGACGAGGCGACCGACCACCTGTGCTAATTGGCTATCTAGCTAGCATGCTCCAGCCCAACACCTGTGTAAGCATAGTTGTCTTGAAAGACTTATGGAAGTGATGATTTATTGACTTTTCTGAACGTTAACACGGTGTCATGATTGTATCTAGTTCTTATGAGGTGGTAGTGGGCAAAGTAAATGACTGAATGCCGCCAGTTTCCCCTCAATTAGCTAGCTCATTTAATGTTAGTTGACTGGAAACAGTGATAGCTAGCTAGAATTCAAATAAAATTGTCACACACTGGAGGCTTTACCGTGAAATGCTTGCTTACGAGCCCTTCCCAATTATGCAGAGTTTAAAAATAAAATAGTAACGAGGAATAAAATACACAAGAATGGCACTACCGTAACCTGTACCTCTGCACATTGACTCGGTACCAGTACCCCCTGTATAAAGCCTCGTTTGATTTTGTTAATACATTTTTTTTTTATATATTTAGTTTATTTAGGAAATATTTTCTTAACTGCATTGTTGGTTAAGGGCTTGTAATTAAGCATTTCACGGTAAGGTCTATTATTCGGCACATGTGACATAACATTGTATTTGATTTGACAGTATATACAGCAAGTACCAGGTCAATGTGCATAAGTACGAGTTATTTGAGGTAGATATGCACATGAAGACGGTGAAGTCGCTAGGCATCAGGATAGATGATGAGTAAAATAAAGAGGAGCAGCAGCAAATGATGAGTGTAAAAGTGTGTGCGTGTGTAGTTTGTATTGTCTGTGTGGAAGTGTCAGTGTCGTGTATGTAGTCTAGTGAGTGTGTGTAGGGTCAATGCAGATAGTTCTGGTACCATTAACTGGCTATTGAGGAAGAGACGCTGCTGTGCCCTCTTCACGACTGCAGGTGTGCATGTGGACTATGTAAAGTCCTTAGTGATGTGGATGCTAAGGAACCACAGGGGGCATGCTCTCCCCTCTTTCTCTTATAGTCCACAATCAGCTCCTTGGTCTTACTGAAGTTGAGGTTGTTTTCCTGGCACCACACTCTAAGGCTCTGTCGACCTCCCTGTAGGCTTACTCATCGGCGTCGGTGATCAGGCCTACCAGTGTCGTGTTGTCAGCAAACTTGGTGTTGCAGTCGTGCAGCTGCGTGGGTGAACAGGGAGTACAGGAGGGGACTAAGCGAACACCCCTGAGTGGCACCTGTGTTGATGGTCAGCGTGGCAGTTGTTGTTGCCTACCCAGGATCCATTTGCAGAGTTGGGGGGTTCAGTCACTGGGTCCCCTAGCTTGGTGATGATCTATGGTGTTGAACGCTGAGATGTAGTCTGAAAAGCATTCTTGCACAGAAAAGCATTCTTGCACACTCCAGGTGGGAGAGGGCATTGTGAAGTGCAATTGAAATTGCATGATCTGTTGGGGCGGTATGCGAATTGGATATCAGTCATCTGGAAAAATGGGCTTTCAAGCAAGGCACAGTGTTCTATTCCTTGAAGTGAGCATGAAAGGCATTTAGCTTGTTTAGGAGTTCTGCATCGCTGGGCAACTCTGGGTTTCCCTTTAATCCCTTATCATCTGCTGGCCCTTTCACATATCACAAGTGTCTGTACTAGCAAAACAGTCTTGTAGCCTCGCGTTTGCTTCCGACCACCTCCATATTGAGCACATCACTGGTACGTCCTGTTTTGAGCTTTGGTTTGTTAGCAGGAAGCAGGAGAAGGGAGTCATGGTCGGATTTGCCCAACGGAGGACGAGGGAGGGCCTTGTATGTGTTTAGTCTGATTAATCAGGCAGTAATACACCGATAAATGGGACGCAGCCTGAAACTCATGCCTCCAGAATGTTGGATAAAATTACATTTAAACATTACTGGTTGTCTGAGTGGTTTGTCCTTCATCTTCTCCAAATTTGAGAAAATATCCACAGGAAAGTATTGTTTACCCAACTTTTTAGAGAGCCGGTATGGTTTGTTTTAAGGAATTTTTTTTTAAGGAACATTTACATGATTTTGCAGTCATTAGTATTACAGCCGGCTTAATCAGACTAGCTATAAATGGTAAATTTGCCGGTGACACACCAGCCCAGTGCCAACTGAAAGCCACGGGCCCAAATGGAAGAAATTATACACTGTCCCGGGCCAAGATCCCACAGGAAAAATATAATGTGCGCATAATTTAAATATCAGTTGATTGTATACATATTTTGCAGGCTGAGCAAGTAGCCTATAATAACTTACCCTCCACACACTAAGAATTTCATCGTAACTTGACATTATAATATTTACATTGATTGTTTATAAAACCTTAACGTAATATCAAAGGGTGTTATTCATGATTTTTAACAGTCAGCAGTACTCTATAAAGACCCTATAAAATCAGTTATCTTTTGCTAAAGTCCATTTTCCCAGTTTCTGGGGTTTCCTGTTTTTGTCTGGGTTTCACCCTCAAAATTACACTTTTTATATATAGAAAACGATACAAATGTGATGTTCTAAGTCCCAAACTGATTAAACCACATCAGGAGACCACGTTTGAGGTCAGGAAAAAATTTGATGTTGGAGGAGGGTATTGCCATTCAATTCAATTGCGCACCTAGCAAGAGACAGTTTGGCTAATGGTGTTTCTATACTGTACCATGTAGCCTAATCGTGATGCCAGAGTTTACAAAACAAATTGGGAAGGTTTTTTAGGAAAGCATTTAGAAATGTTCATTCAAACAGAGCCTGATGACTGAATTGCGCATCAAAGATTTAACCATGACTTCGGACCAGACTTTTTAAATACCCGGTTTGCATACCCATTGTTGCCTTAGCTTTTACTGGTAGTTAGCATAAGTTGAAACATCTTATGTGAGCTGCTCTACGCAACAACCAGTTGAGGGATGCATCCTCTTGCTGCCCGACAGATTATATTTTTCTCAACGGCTATGTGTGCGGTGCGTGTTATAAATAATGTGCATAAAGAAGTAACAGCTTTGGGAATTTCTGTTTTTCATCAAATCTATATCCCAGATTAATAATACAATTTTCACAATATTTACTTTTCTCTGGCTCAAGCAGGCCACTGACACGGATTATTGACTCCCTAGGCCAGCGGCCATCCTGTATGTCGAACCCCGTATTCCGAATTATTTGTCAGATGTCGCTCAGAGAAGAATACAATAGGAGCTGTCCGTTGTAGCTAGCTAGCCTTGGTGTTAAATTAACTATTGGTTTTAAAGCCTTTCCTTGTTGATTTGATTGACTAGATCGCCACCCAGGGCAAAAGGTCATTCGCCAGGTAGAAGGGCGTTGGGAAGACGAGACAGATCGCCCAAAAACACCGGCAGGAGCCGAAGCCCTCCCCGCGGTGCCGATGTGAAAATAAAGCGGGTGATTCTGTCACTACTTATGAGTAAATGTAACAATTGGGGAAATGCATTAATGTAAAACTTTCAATGCAGCAAATATGTTCTTTAAATAAAAACACTTTACCAACTAATTTTGTCCCGGTGCTTGACTCGGGAATTAGGCTAATATTCCTGTCTCACTGTCTCCCCAACAGGAGCAGGGTGACCACCGCGGTGCTGACCGGGGTGCCGATGACCATAGAAGGCGCGACCGCAACGACAAGCCAGAGCCCTCGGAGCCACCAGTGCGGCGAAGTAGGTGGGAGCAGGCTGACGGACCCAGAGAGTCTGACAGACCCAGGGAGAGAAAACGAGGAGAGAGAGAGCGGGGTGGAGGTGGGGACAGGCCCAGAGAGCGAGAATCCCGCTCCTTCCAGGGGCAGCAGGCAGAGAGACAGCAGCACGACAATCAACGACGGGACAACCGGCACCGGTTTGAGGAAAACGATGACAGGGGACAAGCTTTCGGACAAGGTACCCAAGAGGGTGGCGAGGGCAAAGACAGCCCCCCAGTCGATAAAGAGAAGCCCAACTTTGAACTGTCCGGTGCGCTCACAGAAGATACCAACACGTTCAGGGGGGAAGTGATCAAGTACAACGAGCCCCCCGAGGCTCGCATCCCCAAGCGCAGGTGGCGACTGTACCCCTTCAAGAACGATGAGCAGCTCCCGGTCATGTACGTCCACAGGCAGAGTGCATACCTGATGGGGCGGCAGAGGAAGATTGCTGATATTCCCATTGACCACCCATCCTGCTCCAAACAGCACGCTGTGTTCCAGTATAGGTGAGATCTGACAATCACTTGTTTGTTCAAATCAGGCCCTCGGGATGACATTAGTCTGCTAATCCTTCGAAAATTGTCTCTGTTTTGAAATTATGCCATTTTCCCACTTACATCATTTCCCTACATTTTGTTGAGGTCTGACACTTATGACATCTGGTTAATGTAGTTCTGTTGAGTTTATGTGATTTCAATCTCTATGTCGGGACACTTTCAACCTCTGGGTAATGTAGTTCTTTCTGCTTCTGCTGATTTCCAGGCTGGTGGAGTTCACGCGTTCGGATGGAACTGGCGGGCGGCGGGTGAAGCCCTACATCATTGACCTAGGTTCGGGCAATGGCACCTACCTGAACAACCAGCGCATCGAGGCGCAGCGGTACTACGAGCTCAAGGAGAAGGACGTGCTCAAGTTTGGCTTCAGTAGCCGAGAGTACGTCCTGCTGCATGAGTTCTCCGACACAGCCGAGGTGGACGCCAGGGCGGAGGAAGATGACGAGGGCCTGGATGCGTGAATGCAAGACCTCTGAGCCTTTTCGAAATAGTTGCGACATGCGCACTTCCGTCCTGCTTTCCTTTTTGAAGTAATTACAGAGCTTAATTGGTTGGATTGTTGAAAATAGTAGGATTTTGCTTAGTAAATATGTGCTTACCTCAGGGAAACAAGGAAGGAAATGTGCGTTCTTTCAACTATTCTGACAGGGCCACGGATTATCCAGTCAAGTGTATTGTTGGAAAATAATGTTCACTGATGCCTACCACCAGTAGGCCATCTCCTTAACACGGATGGAACAATGAACTGCACAGATGGCGTGTTGGGTTAAGCAACTTTCAGGGTTAACGGAACAAATAAAAAGAGGGGTAGGAGAATTCTGTGGTCTCTTTGGTGGTCATAAAAACCTGCTTTAACCTGCAGTAACAGGTCTCAGTACTCTATTCTCAGGACATTAGCTTAAGATCAGTAGTGTGGTTGATCCCCCCCCCCCCCCCATATCTGACTGCTTACGTTCAACACAAGTGCTCAATGCCAGAAATAAGTTACTTTACAAAAAATTATTTTGTTATTATATTTTTGGAATAGAACATTGAATACAAATTAGTATATTGCTGAAGGCTAGCCTATGTCCAGACCTTAACTGTAAATACACTGGATGTATTGAATGTGAATGCTGGATTCATCTTATTGTGTACTGTATTTGGGTTTGAGCGTTGCAGAAGTGAGTGAAGAAAGCATACGCGTGTATGTATCTGCTTTAAATGTGTGCTGCTTGTGACGTAGGAAAAAATGTGTGTCGCAGTGTATTCTCGTTTACCCATTCTTTACTACCGACTTGACTGTAGGCTATGGAGGTTTCTGGAGAAAGATCGTACAGCATGACTATTCCCACTACAAAGACAATTTTGTTTTTTACTTTTTTGAACCCCATTGTAGTTTAATTTTTAGATGTTTTGTATTGTACATAAAGGTTGTGAAAGACTCTTAGTTTTGTTGATATTTGTTCGCCGTAACTTTGATGGTTGTATGTTCAAGTAAACCATCATAACCACACAGTAAGCCACATCAAGTTATAAACCAGAGGTAAATTTTGCAAGCTCTACAGACTAATGTACCCAAAGTTCTGATAACCACGGTTATTTCAGGTTTATTAGCCTCGCCTGCAGTCCTATGCCGCTCTGCTTTGTGTAACGTTTTCTAAGTTCTGTCATATCATCAGTAATAGTATCACGTAGACCCCTCAACCTTAACTCTGGACCTCAAAGCCAGTTACACAGCATTTTTTTCCCAGGTACTGATTTAGACCTGGGACACCAAATGTGTGCAATTTAATTATCAGGTAGAACAGAAAACCAGCGGGCTCTGGACTCGTAGGTTAAGAGTTGAATATCCCTGGCGGTGGGCCACAGAGGTACCGCCAGATGAAAAATTACATAAATATTGCTAACCACAACATATTGAACATATTTTGGACAAAGACTGGTATCTATCGAATAAGTTTAGAGGGTGTAATGCAATACAATGTAATATTTCTTTTTTAACTAGATAACATTTTTGCATTGTAATTTCATGAAAGTCCTTAATAAATATACATATATATATATAGTGATACATTTTCCAAAAAATGTTATTGGGGGCCCACACAACTTCATTCTAATGGTGCAGCCTTATTGGTCAACAAAAGACGAACTGTCTCTTGTCAAATTGACTGGGGCCAGCAAATGTCAAACAAGTAGAAATCGCACTGCCCCAGTCAATTTGACGAGATTTGCTGGCTTCAATCAATTGGTCGTCACTCGTTTCTATAACCACAAAGTCATAATCCCACCCTTTTCTACAATTTCTCTTAACATTTTAATTTAACCTTATCAACCGCAATGCTAACCTTAAATTAAAACCCTAACCTATTTTTTTTTTTTGTAGCCAATTTTGACTTTGTGGCTGTGGAATCTTACTTTGGGGATATAGAAGGGATTGATTGTTTAGCAACAAAACCAACAAGTGCGCAACTATGGGGCAAAACACGGGGTTGGCATAGATTTTTGACGGAATTTGTCAACATAGTCCATCTCCAATGTTTATTGAAAACACAAAGTTGCACAATGAGCACTTGCTTCTTTCTCAAATACGTCCTTAGGTTGTTGGTTAGATAGCATTTTGGGGGGAATATTATCATAGATGTGACATCAGTCAAAACACCTTTCAAATAAGACATGGTATTAAGAACAAGATCAACTGAGCTGAAACGAGCCACTAAGGATTCACCACTGTTTCTTGTCATTGTTGCTAGCTATCTGGCCACCCAGAACCATAACACACGGCCTGCTGCCCTTTAAGCTTGCGCACCGTTTTTGTGACGTCAGCTAACCTGTACTGAAGCGAAAGGAAACTCAGTCAATTTGACCACGAAATGGTCGTCTTTTGTTGACCAATAAGAAAACTCTACCCTTAAATGCAATTTTGTGTGGACCTGATACATTTTTGGGGAAAGAATAATGCGAAACACTCATTCTACTATTAATGTCGATATTAAGAACAAATATAACATAAAGCCTAGCGCCTTTTCTACAATGTATGTTCTTAACCCTGGGCAACATGGGTCTTGGAGGCTCCCATAGTACTCCGTCAATACTTCTTGTATTCCCCTTGAAATGTTTTTTGGACATAACACAGTTCTGGTTTTCTGCCTCATGGCAAAATGTGTAGAATTGCAGAATATTAGCTTTAAAGCTGCAACAACAAAAAGTCTCTGCCCCATTCCAAAATGTGTAGAATTTCAGGAAATGAGCTTGAAAAATGCCGAATTTTCTCTGATGCTGTCGTAGAGACTCAATGTTGAAGCAGCCTTATAGGCAGTAAGTAGCAGGAGGCAGCAGGATCAAGTGCAACATGGTGTCCCGTTTTTTTTCACAGGGAAAGGTGGTTCCCAGTGAATGATGAAATCCAATGAATGAATATTTACATAATCTACATATTTACAAAATGAACAGACTCTCAAAATACAGAGTTCAATCTAAATTGAAAACTTAAGCCTTAACCAGTCCTACCCTACTAAACCAGCTATAGCAGGTTGGGGTATACCAGGCCATAGATGTTTAATAACAATAGTTCTACAGGCCTAAAGGTGGCAAAAGTATCACTTATGGAGTGGCCAGTGCTCCCATTATGCACAGACGTGACAGATAAGACATGGAGCTCTGAGACACGCAAACTAAAAAGCACAGGACACATTACAATATGGAAATAAACACACTTCTTTCTCCCTCTGCAAAATGTGTAGAATTATAGGAAATGAGCTTTAAAATATAAATATTTTCTATCAGCATCATAGCAAAATGTGTAGAATAGCATGAGATTAGCAATAAAACGACAAATGTATCTCAATAGCAACATTTCTGCAGGCCCACCAAACGAATTTCTGGCTATGCCAGCAGAGGTCATAGAGGAGCCTCTGTAAACCCAACAGTTAATTTGACCTACCGGTAGATAGTTTGTGTGTATGCATTGATATGTAGGCTACATATATATATATATATATATGCCTTTTAAAAATATTTTATGTAGTTCTGTCCTTGAGCTGTTCTTGTCTATTGATGTTCTGTATTATGTTTTGTGTGGACCCCAGGAAGAGTAGCTGCTGCTTTTGCAACAGCTAATGGGGATCCTAATAAAATACCAAAGTGGATGCGATGTTCAGGTGCACATGAACACTTGCTACACCAATGAGAAATAAGTTTGTTTATTTCCATATTGTAATGTATCCTGTGTTTGAAGTTTGCGTGTGGACGTTGGGCGAGTTCGCAGCCGGGGATATGGGAGGGGTTGAAAGCGTGTAGGGAACTGTTCGCGGAATGTCACTGGAGACGAGACGCACCTGTGGAATTCACAGGAACAGAGCTGCACTGGCTATGACACACTGGAATATGCGTCCTTGAATATTTGGGAAAATGTATACCACCGAACGCAGGCGTATGAGCCTGCACGAGGTCAAGAGAAAGGATCCTGTTTGGGTATCAGCTGGAAGTTTATGGCAGGACCCTTTGGCTATTGATCTCAGCACCTCGAATAAGCACATTATTTCACCCCGGAGCCGGACTAGGGCTGTTGCTGTTGTATACATTGTCGTTGAGGATGCATCCCTGCCACAGACAGAAGAGAACCTGTCACTGAAGTCTGTGAAAGAAGCCTGCGCGGACACGCACGCGGTGTTCAAAACAATTCCTTTCGAGAGGATATCGCTTGGGACGACTGACATTCTTGATATATTCTACAATGCAGGCAAGTATAGTCATGTCGACTGTCAGCAAGGCATTTGCCACACCACACTACTTCATTCTTCTAAATTGTTGTTGGCCAAAAAGTTAGTGTGTGTTCTGCACACACAGTTATTTTAAGTGTGTACCGGGGCTGCACGGGTGTTTTCGAATTTCGACACTCAATTTGACCCTTCTCTTTTGACAGATGTGGCAGTGGTGGAAATTAGTGACACTTGCTGCCAGCAGTCACTCTTCTATCACCTGGGTGTAAGAGAGAGCTTCAGCATGACCAATAACATTATCCTGTATTGTTACAAGCAGGACAGTGACCTGCAAGCACTCAAGGTACACGCAGGGCATCGTGAGAGTTTACAATTATTAAATGATTGACGAAGGGACCAAGTGAGCCTTTTGCCAGCTCACTTTGGGGGGAAATTGGGTTGTAAACAGATTTTAGGGTGTGACATTTTGGAAGAAGTAGGCTACAGTGCCATAAAGATGTCCCTTCCATTGCCACAACAATCACACCACCAGTTGCATAATATTGCCAATATCTACTGCTGTACTTAACATTTTTTTTTAAATAAGGATTTGTGACTTTTTATAGCCCTGGTTTTCCTGATATAGATTGATCCTGAGGTTGTTTTCTCTGGATTGTTGAACAAAGGTTGAATTGCAGTATTTTACAGGTTTATAGGGCAATGGATTTCCTTAGGCCTATCAAGTGGATGTGTGTGTTTAGTAGATATGTGTGTTTAAAGCAGCACCACTGTTAGAGCATGATACCACTCTGGAATGGATAAGGTAGCAAGATGAGTACTCCATTGTCATAAGTCCTCAAGCAGGCATATGACAATGGAACATCACCTCATTTATATTTATACAGCTTTTGCAGAGATGGGATTAAGCAAAACAAAACATTTCCTAATATTTTAACACACGTTAATACAGTGGTTCCAAAGTGAATATTGTATATGTTTCTGTTTGCTAATCGTGTGCTGGGATTTGGTCATAATGTTTATGTATGCTGCATATAGGTAACGCTTGTGAGTGAGAGCTCGTATGCTAATGCCCATATGTGTGTCTTCCCTCAGGAGCAGTGTGGGAGCTACACGTTCATCCCATATGTAGTGTTGCCACAGGGCAAGGTGTTTGCCTGCGACGCGACCCTCGTAAACGGCATCAAAGAACTTATGCAGCCAAGCTTCCAACTGGAACCCCTCCTTACCCCACTAGTAGAGAGGCTCATCCAACTGCTGGACAATGTGCACGTTCATGCCAGGTCAGCCTGTCATGCCTCCCACGCTGCATGTCTTATTATTCCCATATGACTCCCTCGTTGTGTCTTTCACTTTGTTTTTTTGCTCAACCCATCTGCTTGGTTCGATAGCTTGGTTGGGTGGGAGAGTAGCAGCAAATAAAGTACATGGTTAAGCTTGGAAATGTCTAGACTGCCCAACTGCAAATGTCTTTCAGTTAGACATGAGCTATTATCAGTCATTTGTGCTATATACAATATATGCCCCTGGATCACAAGCATTTTCAGGGGTTAAGTGCCTTGCGTAAGGGTAAAACTGACTCTCTTATTAGTGAGTACTTCCGGGAGTCCATCCGGCACGAGATCCGCACGGCTCGGGAGCGCTTCAGTGGTCAGGACTTGAGTCAGGAGCTGGGTCGCATCCAGAAGCGACTTGACACGGTGGAGCTGCTCAGCCCAGACATCATCATGAACCTACTGCTGTCCTACCGGGATGTCCAGGTGGGCTTAGCTATGGGAGCGAGGGACAGGGACCTGGATCATGTTCATTAGGTTACACCGTAGCAAAGCATTGTGTAATAGAAAATGAAAACGAGCTCTTCTTATCGGACAAGTCCAGGTAGTCCCTACCATTTGGTGCCTAATGAACACGACCTAGTGCTCAGTGGTTCTGTGTTTGCCAGTGTCAAGACTGCCCTTGTTTATTTTATGGTGGCTGTTGTTTGGGCAGTATATTTTTTTTTGGCATGGGCTCACTTTTATGACTGTGGAATGCTTTTGTGGTGTTTTAAACAGAGAATCGGCGATATGAAGTTACCACGAGCAGAAGAATGAACCACACATATTGCAGATAAGCGGGACGCAAGACAGTTCACTCACAGAGAAACTGCTGCAATGTGATAGCTGCGGTCCAAAATAGCTGAGAAGTTTAGCCTCGTGCCTCATGCTTTTAGTTGGTGTGGAAATTGGCCCAACTCTGCAGTTTACTGCATATATCGCCAAATGTTAGTGTGGCGAATCTACAGTCTGCATGATGGTTGACTGTGTTTGGTTGACTACCTTCATTGAAACATTAATGCTCTTTCTCTGTGAACACAAAGACCAATATTTAAATGGGATTGAATGCTAACAATGATTAGATAGCAGCCCTCCAAGGTTATTCTAAGTAAAAAAATTAACTAATCTCATCCGGGGTCTAATTTGTAGGCAAGAACTTTTAGGGTTGGGTGATATTACGATAGTATCGGATATCGAAGACGATTGACAGCTATCGCTGATGGTGATGACATCGTGCTGTGACAGACAATGTTTCGACTTGATTGGCTCCACGCAGAAAAGAGCTGACTGGGCAGCCCACAGCAGGGCCATGCCAAGTGGGCTATTTCTTTGCTATAGCCTGCATAACCTATTTCAAGAAATATGTTACAAAGAATTTACAGAATGCAAAAGAACAATGTAGATTTTCACCAAAGCAGCGCAGAATGTCCTTTCAGAAACATATATTTTTTCTTTCTCAATGGGCATATAGCCGAAGCCTATAATTTTTTTTATTTTTATAGGGGACAATGCGGTGTCTAATTATTTAAAAATCCAAATGTTGTATTTTCTCTCCATTTGACTTGAATATGACTTCTGTTTTTTTGCATGCTGGCTTCCTCCCGCCTCCTCCCGTTGTACTACTTCCTGATCAAACAATACATTTATTTAACAGTCGTCTCAGACAGTTTCAAGTTGTTTTTGAATAACTTAACATGATAGTCCTAAGGTAACAATGAGAGGTAGCTCATACAAGAGCAAGACAGACAAATAGAATGAGTAGTTTCAACAAACCTTAGTCTAAAATAAGTTATTGATCCCTCCTACTTGCCGTTGCGAACCAAACGGCCAAAAGCCAAATCCTACTAATTAAAATAGCCTATCAAAAGCATTAAGACAAGTTAAAGTTATAAAAGATATTTCCCAAGTAGGACATTCTAATAAAGTGTTTTAATGTCCTAAAGTTACAGCTTTCAAATGGGAACACTTGTGAAAGTCAGAATCTGTAGGGGATTTTCTACAACATTTATTTTGAATGGCAAATATTACAGGCAACAAGAAGTGAAATTGTGCAAACAATAGTTTGATGGGAAAAATCTAATGAGAAGTTAAAAGGAAACTTGCAGCTGAGCAAAGCTTATGAAAGAAATCATATGTGGAGTCAGCCTACTTCAGTAACCTATTATTAGCAATGTACAGAACCTACCTACAACATATTAGGCCTAATAAGAGAGGAAGATTAGGCAAAAATGCAAATCATTGAATAATTATCCAGTTCTGGGGACAGCAGAGGTGCGCGCTCTGCAGCCGGACCCTTCATTATTTACAACCCATAATATATGTCGGCACACACAGACACACACTTATTGTATGCCACAGCTCCAACAGAGAGGAATAGGCTACTAAAATATCTTTTAGCAGACTTTTTAGTGTCCATTTTTTTTAACTGTATGTACTATTTTAAATGTAAACAAATATACAGTACCAGTCAAAACGCATATGGAATCATGTAGTAACCAAAAAAAGTGTTAAACAAATCTAAATATATTTTATATTTGAGATTCATCAAAGTAGCCCTCCTTTGCCTTGATGACAGCTTTATACACTCTTGTCATTCTCTCAACCAGCTTCATGAGGTAGTCATCTGGAATGCATTTCAATTAACAGGTGTGCCTTGTTAAAAGTTAACTTGTGGAATTTCTTTCCTCCTTAATGCATTTGCGTCAATCAGTTGTGTTGTGACAAGGTAGGGTTAGCATACAGAAGATAGCCCTATTTGGTGAAAGACCAAGTCCATATTATGGCAAGAACAGTTCAAATAAGCAAAGATAATTGATAGTTCATTACTTTAACACATTAAGGTCAGTCAATCTGGAAAATTTCAAGAATTTTGAAAGTTCCTTCAAGTGCAGTCTCAAAAACCATCAAGCGCTATGATGAAACTGGCTCTCATGAGGACCGCCACAGGAAAGGAGTTACCTCTGCTGCAGAGGATGAGTTCATTAAAGTTACCAACCTCAGAAATTGCAGCCCAAATAAATGCTTCACAGAGTTCAAGTAACAGACACATCTCGACATCAACTGTTCAGTGGAGACTGTGTGAATCAGGCCTTCAAGCTGCAAAGAAACCACAACTAAAGGACATCAATAAGAAGAATAGACTTGCTTGGGCCAAGAAACACGAGCAATGGACATTAGACCGGTGGAAATCTGTCCTTTGGTCTGATGAAGCTGATTTTTTTTGCTTCCAAACGCATTGTCTTTTAGACGCAGAGTAGGTGAACGGATGGTCTCTGCATGTATGATTACCACTGTGAAGAATGGAGGAGAAGGTGTGATGGTGTGGGGGTGCTTTGTTGGTGACACTGTCAGTGATTTATTTACAATTCAAGGCACACTTAACCAGCATGGCTACCACAGCATTTTGTAGTGATACGCCATCCCATCTGCTTTGCGCGTAGTGGGACTATCATTTGTTTTTCAACAGGACAATGACCCAACACAACTCCAGACTCTAAGTGATATTTGACCAAGAAGGAGAGTGATGGAGTGCTACATCAGATGACCTGGCCTCCACAGTCACCCGAGCTCAACTCAATTGAGAGGGTTTGGGATGAGTTGGATCGCAGAGTGAAGGAAAAGCAGCCAACAAGTGCGCAGCATATGTGGGAACTCCTTCAAGACGGTTGGAAAAGCATTCCAGGTGAAGCTGGTTGAGAGAATGTCAAGAGTGTGCAAAGCTGTCATCAAGGCAAAGGGTGGCTACTTTGAAGAATCTAAAATATATTTTGATTTGTTTAACACCTTTTTGGTTACTACATGATTCCATATGTGTTATTTCACAGTTTGGATGTCTTCACTATTATTCTGCAATGTAGAAATGAAGAAAAACCCTTGAATGAGTAGTTGTGTCCAAACTTTTGATTGGTACTGTGTATATTTTAGGCTTGGCAAATAAAGGGGGATATTCATTTTATATCACCATTTGTCACGGCTTCTTAATCATGTTTGAACAAAGGTTGACATCGCCCAACCCCACATGCATGTATAACAAGGACTGCAGGGGTTAAAGTAAATCAATTTGAGGGAGGATCTTCACTTTGTATGTCTATTTAAAAATATTAAAGGGGCCTGCAGCTATGCCTAATTTTATAATGCTTTGAAATCAGAGGTGTCATTGTAATGTTGATAAAGGGTTTGCTCTAATCCAGTCCTCTTTCTGACTTCAGGACTACGATGCCATTATCAAACTGGTAGAGAGCCTGAACAACTTGCCCACGTGCTTGGTGGCTTCCCAGCAGAATATCAATTTTCACTACATATTTGCTTTAAACAGGTACCATTGTTCCTCCACTTGTGTATTGCTCACATATTCTGTTTGGCGATAGTCTTTCACATGATATCATAAAAGGAAATAATGTGTATACGACACTAAATGGGTTGGAGCCAACCCCCATTTTAACACTTAATTAGGGGGCTTGCTGAAAGCACCGTACTGTTTTTCTCCTATCTTTATTCTTTTAGACGACTGAAGCGAGCACACAGATTTTCTTCAAGAAATGTACCCGACACTTTAACTTTCAGCACGACACAGGCTGTTCATTCTGAGGATTCCATCTGTCATAATGTTTCCTAATCCTTGACCTTCAGGAGGAATCGTCCAGGTGACCGTGCCAAGGCCCTGGAGGTGATTCTGCCCATTGTGGAGTCAGGTGACCGGGTGGCGTCGGACGTGCACTGCCTCTGTGGCCGTATCTACAAAGACATGTTCATGAGCTCAGGCTTTAAAGACCATCGCAGTCGAGACCAGGCCTGTTACTGGTGAGACCTTCCATTACGATGTCCATATTAGTACAGCCTTGGAGTTGGTGTCAAAGCCACTCGGACTTGTCGGTCATCCTAATATCCACACCGTACACACAGCATCCCTTCACTCACTCCAGTCAAGTCCTCCTTACTAGGGCTCGACATCAGCCTATGTTATGTTATTCCTTTGTGTTCTCTCCATCCTTTTCAGTTACACTTTACTTGAGTCCTCTGTCATAAAGGCTGCATAACACTGTTAGAATTAAGAAATGGTAGATGGCATAAACAGTCATGACTCCTTGTGTCAGGCTTATGACATCTGACACACCTGATCCTAAATGATACGCTGTTATTAAGCAAAACATTGCTTAGGTCAGCTCATTGACTAGGCAGCAATATATGTTTATTAATTAATCCATTTTAATCTCCCTTCACGAATTCTCCCTCAGGTACGGCAAAGCCTTCGAGACAGAGCAAACCCTTCACTCCGGCATCAACAACGTTGTCCTCTTGATGGCTGCCGGCCACGAATTTGACACCTCCATCGAGCTGCGCAAGATAGGTACATTGTTCTCACCGACACTCTACTGCCCTGAATCAGTAGCCTGTCAAAGTGAACTAGTGTGTTCATGTTTTGTTTTGTATAATTGCTTAAGTAAACTACAATTGCCTTGTTTTTATTTGTAATCCATGCCGGTAATCAACCACAGTGAATGTGGGCTAATTGTTGGTGCAGTCCTACTCCCTGCCAATCACTATCATCATTACTAACAGTCTGCATAAGGACACTAAATAATTATACCCCTACATTATTTATTAATGCATGTCACTGTTATTCTTTTTGGGCTTCTGTGCCATGTCATGTCTTCTTTCGTTACATTTCGATGCCATACTGTTAGCCTGAGGAAAAAAAATAAAAATATTCTCACTATCCAACCTCTGTGTCTGTCTGCGCCCGTGTGTGTTTGTTGTGTGTGTTTCCAGGCGTGACCCTGAGCAGCCTGCTGGGGAGGAAGGGCAGCTTGGAGAAGATGCAGGACTACTGGGACGTAGGCTTCTACCTGGGAGCCAGCATCCTGGCCAACGAACACAGGAAGGTCATCGAGGCTTCAGAGAAACTCTACCGGCTCAATGCACCCATGTGGTGAGAGGACTCACAGTTCATCTTGTTAGATCCTATGGTCATTGTCACTGCAAACATTCAAGACAGCACAAACAGATCTGGGACCAGGCAGGCATTCTTGATGTGAAATATATGAGCATATCATTCTAACAGATTCCTCAATAACACTGATGTTTATATGAACCTGTTTTTTTGAGATTGAGATGATTAGAAACCAGGATGAGGGGCCACATTTCAAAATATCCTGTTAAAGGGCAAGTACAGTCATCCGGATTAAATGTAAAATATACTTTTTTTTTTTCACCATTTAAAAAATGCTCCAAATTTGAGGAAATGCACTTCTTCTCTCATGTCTAACTATCAGTAAGACTGAAAAGACAGGCTGAGTGGGGGGAGCTCGCCTTGACTGACAGTTCTTTGAAATACTTATGACAAGGAATTTGGATGTAATGAGCAGTGTTGCAGTGAGATCATGAAGTTAGCTAGCTAGTTCATCTTGTAGCTAGTTCATCTTGGACAATTTCAGTTGAAACTAGACAGGGTGAGGTCTGGGTGTGCCTCATAAAATATATACCGTTGAAATTGGAAGTTTACATACACCTTAGCCAAATACATTTAAACTCAGTTTTTCACAATTCCTGACATTTATTCCAAGTAAAAAATCCCTGTTTTAGGTCAGTTAGGATCACCACTTTATTTTATGAATGTGAAATGTCAGAATAATAGTAGAGATAATTATTTATTTAAGCTTTTATTTCTTTCATCACATTCCCAGCGGGCCAGAAGTTTACATACACTCATTAGTATTTGGTAGCATTGCCTTTAAATTATTTAACTTGGGTCAAACGTTTTGGGTAGCCTTCCACAAGCTTTCCACAATAAGTTGGGTGAATTTTGACCCATTCCTCCTGACAGAGCTGGTGTAACTGAGTCAGGTTTGTAGGCCTCCTTGCCCGCACACGCTTTTTCAGTTCTGCCAACAAATTTTCTATAGGATTGAGGTCAGGGTTTTGTGATGGCCACTCCAATACCTTGACTTTGTTGTCCTTAAGCCATTTTGCCATAACTTTGGAAGTATACTTGGGGTCATTGTCCACTTGGAAGACCCATTTGTGACCAAGCTTTAACTTCCTGACTGATGTCTTGAGATGTTGCTTCAATATAACCACATCATTTTCCAGCCTCATGATGCCATCTATTGTGTGAAGTGCACCAGTCCCTCCTGCAGCAAATCACCCCCACAACATGATGCTGCCACCCTTGTGCTTCACGTTTGCGATGGTGTTCTTCAGCTTGCAAGCCTCCCCCTTTATCCTCCAAACATAACAATGGTCATTATGGCCAAACAGTTCTATTTTTGTTTCATCAGACCAGAGGACATTTCTCCAAAGAATACAATCTTTGTCCCCATGTGCAGTTGCAAACCATAGTCTGGCTTTTTATACGGCGGTTTTGGAGCAGTTGCTTCTTCCTTGCTGAGCGGCCTTTCAGGTTATGTCGATATAGGACTCGTTTTACTGTGGATATAGATACTTTTGTGCCTGTTTCCTCCAGTATCTTCTTCCTGAGCTGTATGATGGCTGTGTGGTCCCATGGTGTTTATACTTGCGTACTATTGTTTGTACAGATGGTCGTGGTACCGTCAGGCGTTTGGAAATTGCTCCCAAGGATGAACCGGACTTGTGGAAGTCTACTATTTTTTTTCTTCTGAGGTCTTGGCTGACTTTTGATTTTTCCATGTCAAGCAATGAGGTACTGAGTTTGAAGGTAGGCCTTGAAATACATCCACAGGTACACCTCCAATTGACTCAAATGATGTCAATTAGCCTATCAGAAGCTTCTAAAGCCATGACTTAATTTTCTGGAACAGTCAACTTAGTATATGTAAACTTCTGACCCACTGGAATTGTGATACAGTGAGTTATAAATTAAATAATCTGTCTGTAAACAATTGTTGGAAAAATTACTTGTCATGCACAAAGTAGATGTCCTATCCGACTTGGCAAAACTATAGTTTGTTAACAATAAATGTGTGGAGTATTTGAAAAATGAGTTTTAATGACTCCAACCTAAGTGTATTTAAACTTCTGACTTCAACTGTGTGTATATATGTGTGTATGTATATATAGATATATGTGTGTGTGTGTTTTTATGTTGACTGCCAGACCATATTCATAAACCATGACTATCAATGATGTCAGGATCTCCCATTTGGCATGTGTCTTCTGTTGCATTTTGCAGCAGATCTGACAGATTTTTATATTTTACCTTTATTTAACTAGGCAAGTCAGTTAACCCACAAAATACGCATTTGTTCTTGACTGCCTTGTTCAGGGGCAGAACAACAGATTTTTCCTTGTCAGTTCGGGGATTCGATCTTGCAACCTTCTGGTTATTAGTCCAACACTCTAATGTTGACATGACAACTGCGTCTGAGTTTTGAACGACCCCCCCCCCCCCCCACCCCTTTTGTTCCATGCTGACTGAAGAACTAGCTAGCCAGTAACTAGCAAACACCAGACACAGATGAAAGGGGGAACCTAAAATTATCTTTGCCATTTAAAGAATAGGAGAAACCTGTAATTTGATGTCACCTTGCAGTCAAATTTTAGCACCAGTAGACTAGCTAGCTATGTAAACCACACCTTCTATGCTGATGGTTACGAGTCGGTACTTATTTAAATTAGGCAAGAGAATATATGACGTTACCATTGGTGTATTAAATTGAGGACTTTATGTGATGTCACACGAAACCCTAAATTATCCCGCCACCTGAATTCAAGTGTTTGACACGGGGGTAGGGGACCAGTAACTTTATGATCAGACTTGATCAATGTACCAGCAACAGTCATTTTTCCTACTTTGTTCATCCTACTTTGATTTGGTTTCATCTAAATATCATCCATTTGATGAAAAACATGATTTTGACTATGCTGGACCTTTTAATGTTAAAGATACTGGCCATTTAGGGGACACCTTTCCCCTAAGCAAAAGTTTGGCATGACCTCTTTTAAGGTCAATGCTTTGAACTTTGATTTTGATTTTCAAATACTTATTCGCATCTTTCTTTTGAGGTATGTGGGCTCGATCATGGAGACGTTCATCTTGTACCATCAGTTCACCAAGCCCCCGGAAGTGAAACCGTCTAAACAGGAGACTGTGGACTTCTGGATGGAGCTGTTGCTGCAAGCCTGCAAGCCCACTGTTTCCACTGACCGCTGCCCAGTAAGTCCTCACCACAGCTCCCAGTACATTCAGCTTTATTTAGTTAGAGCATAGCGGCATGTTTCCAAGTCACTCTGTCAGACACTACCGCTCCAAGTACTCCCAGTTCCTCAAACCCACATTGCTTTGTGAGACCTCAATAGATTCTCTCTGCCTAGTATATAACAGTTCTGGGCATTCAAATGCAGTGCAGTAAAAAATGTTTGCTTTTCCATGCATTTAACTGCACGGTCATGGTCAGATAATTGCTAATGATGTTGGCACTTGGCGTCACCCTGCCGGGAGAGTTTGTCATGTTGACAATGTACAGTACCTTTCCGCAGCAAAAGTATTTGGAAAAGTAACCTTTTAATGCCAAAAACTGTTATCGCCATTAACCATTGCCGTTCCTCAGGTTCTGATCTTGGAGCAGACCAAAGTGCTCCAGCCCACTATAGTGTGTGTGAGTGAGGAGGATGACAGCTGCACGGTTCGGCTCACCCATATCACACCCCTGAAGGTACAGACCATGTTTGGCATGACAATGACCGTAAGAGTTGGCTATACAGGACAAGCAGATCTGGGACCACGTGAACAGACCCCTCTACCGCCTTGTAGATATTGAACTACTGAGTTATACTGTACAGGTCTACAGTTTTCAACCTGTTAAGACATAGAAAATGGTAGTTCAGGAATGGTGTGTTTAACCAGAATAGGCGTGGAGTGTTTTCAAAACGGCACCACGTCAGTGACGGGAAAGAAGACATGCCTATAATCGCCTAATGAGGATGTGTGCCACCCGCGCGCGCGCGCGCGTGTGTGTGTGTGTGTGTGTGTGTTTAGACTGTTGAGTCAGCATTGTGACAGTTTGCCATGTCTTCCCTTCCATAGAAAGGCCAGAAAGCCCAGTGGACTTTCCCAGCCTCGCAAATCCGGGGAGTGAGGTACGGTAACACAGTACAGAGTGTGCTAATATTTCTGGCTCTGTGATGTGTGGGTGTGTCATGTTCACGCCTGCAGCCCATACACATCACCAGGGCTAGTCTACCAGACCTAGGCTCAAATACTTTTTGAACTATTTCAGCGTTTCCTTTAGCCTGCCTGGAGTTCCAGATGGGCGGAGTTTGCAGGTTTGCGACGACTCTATTGGTTCCATTGCGCCAGGCAAGCTCAATCAAGCCCAGCTAAAGTATTTGAAAGGATTTCAAATAGTATTCGAAGCCAAGTTGCGGTCTACTGAGTCTAAACACTATCTGTCTGGTGGACTTGGCCACTGGCCATCAGGGTGTTTTGGTCTGTGTTGTTTTCAAAGACTTTGACTGGATGTGTGTGTGTGTGTCCGTGTCTATTTGGCTGTGGAGGTCACTGTGTACTTTACCCTTGTTTTGCCTACCGAACTGCCTCCAGGGCGATAGATTTATTTTCTTTCAGTTTATATTGGCAACACTGTCACCCAGGGCTGGGCGATATGGCCAAAATCTTATATCCCGATATAGGTCATTTCATATCCAGATAACAATACATATCACGATATAGCACATTTTCTGTAAATTCAATGAATAAATAGTTGATATAAAATGACTACATGTAAAGGCCTATTTCTTATTACATTTAGAATTATACCCAACAAATAAAAGGTACTTACTCATGTTTTGATTATTTCTCCTTTTTTTTAGAACCTTTGTGCAAATTTTCAATTAAACATGTAACAAAATATGAATGTATAAAATCTAAAAAGGTAAATAGAAAACATTTCAACTGTTATAATAAATATTGTTAGGGGCTTGCCTGTTTTGCATGTTATTTTGGCATTAATACGTGTCACATATCAATTTGCATTTGGTACCTTGGGTCGAGCGTTAGCACCAACTCACGAAACCCCCGTTTCTCGACCATGTATATTGGGGCCGTGTCTTTGCAGATGTAAGTTGTAACGGCAGCTGTTATCTCCTTCCATCTTCGTGATTCTTTACCATATGGTGTGCCGCGGGCAAAAGCCTCTTGCAATGTCTGACTCGGGGGTTTGTTTTGAGCACTTGACTGTACTTTTCTGGGTCTCATCGGTAGACTCTCTCCGCACTGTTTCACATGATTCTTACGCAGGTGGTTAAAGAGGTTAGTGGTGTTTGAGCCTGTCGTCGGGACCGGCCTGCGGCATATTTTGCAGTGGACGGTTTTCTATTCTGTACCAGACTTTTCATACCCAAACCACGTCCATGCGACCGAAGTAGCCCCTGTTTTAGGTACGAACTCCGTGTCTCCGTGCTCTGTGTCACGTTCACTCCCCTCCATGTTTGTTTGTGTTGCAAATTTCCTTCCACACGGCACATTTGATGAAAAATATTGCCTTGTGTGATTTGCTACACAACGACGTAAACGAAAGAGCATAATATGAAACGATAAAAAAACGTCTTTCATCACACGATATATAGCGTCATATCGCCCCGCCCTACTGTCACCTGGTGGCTTCAGACGTATCAGTATTTCAATCTATACGAGATGGAAAGAAAACATCCTTCTCTGAATTGGAGAGCCACATATTTAATGTGCCATTGTCTTAATTCATATTCCCTTAACTTTGTTTGCCTGCGTTGGTATTTTGAGAATACTTGTTGTTATTTCATTGTGGCGCCGCTGTTAGCGTTGAAGTGTTGTGTAGCTCTTAATGCCCCTCTTTAACCTTTTGACCGGCTCAGTGTTTCCAAGTTTGACGAGCGTAGCTGCTTCCTGTATGTCCTGGAGAACTCGGATGACTTCCAACTCTGCTTTCCCAGTGAGCTGCACTGTAAAGGGTGAGACCCACACACGTACAAACACACGTGTACATAGGCACGCACGCACAAACGCACACCAAAAGGCAGCCTTTAGCCCAGCTGTCTAGCAGGAAGGGGTGTAACAACCAACCATATCAACCATTGATTCATTCCCCACATTCTCCACACAAAACCTACATACAGATTGGGCCTGTTCTTTCAACCATTATCACATGATTTGATTGTGTTGACATGACAACTGTTAATGTTTATTTTACTCTGGCCTAGTGAAAATAGAGCCTGCTTCTCTCTCTCCCCTTTTGGTATGAATTGATAGGGATGTGCATTTTACATTGTGTGCTAATACAGTACAGTATTAGCTAGGTGTTGTGTATTGGGATACAGTAAATCCCAGGTGTTATCCAAGACTTTCTGAGAAGGAAGGAAGTAGCAAGTGGTTTTCATAGTAGTGTTTGTGGAATCAGTGAAAGGCGAATAACAGGCAATCGAAAGGTCCCCTTTAATACTTCATGACATATAAGATTGATAACAGTGCCGTGTACTGAATTTGTTTGTGTACGTTTCTGCAGGTCTTATCTATGATTTGCCTGTGAGGTCTATGAATATATGACTGACTGATATGTGACATGCTCACATGTATTTGAACAGTCTTTTCCACGTGATTTAGTTTCTTGTGTGTGCTGTTTCTCCATCAGGTTCTGTGAGATGGTCAATTCTCTTCTAACCCAGGCAGAAGCCCCAGTGGAGTACTCCAACGAGCTCACTGGAGGATTACTGGAGGTCAGCTAGGTTCTTTCTCAATTTATATTTCCTCTCCTCTTTCCTCCTCCTGCAAATGCATTGAAAATCAGGGTTTGAGGGGTGAGACATAGGACCTTCTCCTAAAATACGGTTGAAAAGGAGGTGAGGAGAAAGGATTCAAGGAGTTGTGGAGACACAAATTGCGATAGGGCCCTAGGATCCTCCCTCTCGAGGCTGCTTTTCTTTTTTGACACCCTCCCCCTTCTAACCTACCAGTACACCAACAAGCCCTGTCATGATGGGGTCAATAGGCGAAAAGTTTCCCTTAACCGTCGCCCAAGTAGTGCTATGGTTACCGTATTCCCCACCCCTCATTTTTGTGTGTGTTAAGTTCCTGGTATTCACAGAACATTGGATTCAGTCCAGCATGTCACTCCAGCTAACCTGGGTTCAAATACTATTTGAAATCATTTCAAATAGTATTTCAGTTCACTGCAGTTCAGAGCAGTAGAAGGTTTCTAAATATACATCCCTTTCCATTGCTTTGTGCTCTCACTCAACCTTTTCTGTTGTGGTTGACTGTGAAATTCTTTACACTATTTCTAACCCACACACTCTCTTAGACACATTTTTTTATTTTTATGAAACACACACACGCACATTTAGTTTCACACCCGTCATCCTGTTGAATTAAACCTCCCTTACGACTTGCAGTTTATCTATGAGACCAGCGAAAACAGAGACAAGGTAGTTCTGGGTAAAGGAACCTATGGCGTGGTGTATGCTGGGAGGGACCTGAGCAACCAAGTCCGCATCGCCATCAAGGAGATCCCAGAGAAAGACAGCACGTATGGAAAACACATTTCCCCTTTTTCTTTTTTTCGCCTGGTCCCAGATCTGTTTTAGCTGTATTGTCAAACAGTGACCATACTTGTTGACACGACAGCACAAACAGATCTGGGACCAGGCTGCTTTTCTTTGCACATGATACCATAAATCCGAATGATTATTTTAGCCTAATATGTGTAATATATTATACAATGTGAGCGAAACGGTTCACGATTAATGATGAGAATAATGAATGCGCAGATGTTTTCCTCAGCATGCCAAATGTCATGTTTGCCCAGTGTCCCCATAGCTACACTGGAATCTACTCCCTGAAGAGATGGATGTCTATTTAGATTTCCCCATTCCTTGTTTACGAGCCTTCGACCTCGACTAAGAGCTGAGCCCCATAGTTCAAGAAATGTTAGTGCTTAGTTCCTCTGCAGAACTAATGGCCACATAGGTTAAAGCAGCACATGACGGGTGATTGTAAAGCTCTCATCATATTCATACAGTACGCGAAGGTCACAGCTACACCATGTCAGCGCAACTGCAATATTGGAGTGAATTTTATGTTGTTTCTCAATGACGGCACAGCCAGCACTAACATTTGTTTATGTTTTGTAGCAATGTTGTTATAACGGCAGAGGAACACTGTCCCATTTGCTAATGCTATGCTAATCTAGTGCCAATGCTAACTGTTGGTTCTTTCCCCATCTGCGTGTGAATCTCAGTTACTCCCAGCCTCTGCATGAGGAGATGGCTCTGCACAAGAGGCTGAAGCACAGGAACATCGTTCAGTACCTGGGCTCTATGAGTCAGGACGGCTTCATCAAGATCTTTATGGAGGAGGTTCCTGGAGGTACAGTGCATAGAAATAGAATCTGTTTCATTCTATATTAAATCTCATTCTGTTTCTATGGTCCCATAAACCAGGTCACAAAAAACCAGTTTTTTCACTGTTTCTAATTTCAACTTTTGTGCCTATCTACTACAAATGTGTAGTCTTTAGACAAGTCTTTCTATCATTCCTTCACTTGGTATGTACAGTATTCATTCTCACTGACGGAAGTTTTGGTAATCTTGTCCTGCTTTACCTTTTTAAACTGCCATACAGCTAATGGTTTCAGTCTTCACTTCTCGGTTGTTGTTGTGCCTCTCTACTCATTCTCCTTCTTTCAATTTCTCTCCACCACTCACACTGGTACTGTATTCACTCATTCTCTCATCAATACTTCCAGTCTTGCTCATCTTTCTCTGCTCCCCTACTTATGAAACTGTCACATCAATCAATTAAATGTATTTATAAAGACCTTCTTACATCAGCTGATGTCACAAAGTGCTGTACAGAAACCCAGCCTAAAACCCCAAACAGCAAGCAATGCAGGTGTAGAAGCACGGTGGCTAGAAAAAACTCCCCAGAAAGGCAGGAACCTAGGAAGAAACTTAGAGAGGAACCACGCTATGAGGGGTGGCCAGTCTTCTTCTGGCTGTGCCGGGTGGAGATTATAACAGAACATGGACAAGATGTTCAAATGTTCATAATGATCAGCAGGGTCAAATAATAATAATAATAATCACAGTGGTTGTAGAGGGTGCAACAGGTCAGCACCTCAGGAGTAAATGTCAGTTGGCTTTTCATAGCCGATCATTCAGAGTATCTCTACCGTTCCTGCTGTCTCTAGAGAGTTGAAAACAGCAGGTCTGGGACAGGTAGCCAGCCCGGTGAACAGGTCAGGGTTCCATTGCCGCAGGTAAAACAGTTGAAACTGGAGCAGCAGCACGACCAGGTGGACTGGGGACAGCAAGGTGTCATCAGGCCAGGTAGTCCTAAGGCATGGTCCTAGGGCTCAGGTCTACAGCGAGAGAGAGAGAGCGAATTAGAGGGAGCATACTTTAATTCACACAGGACACCGGATTTGACAGGAGAAATACTCCCGATATAACAGACTGACCCTAGCCCCCAGACACAAACTACTGCAGCATAAATACTGGAGGCTGAGACAGGAGGGGTCGGGAGACAATGTGGCCCCGTCCGACGTTTCCCCCGGACAGGGCCAAACAGGAAGGATATAACCCCACCCACGTTTGCCAAAGCACAGCCCCCACACCACTAGAGGGATATCTTCAACCACCAACTTACCATCCTGAGACAAGGCCGAGTATAGCCCACAAATATCTCCGCCACGGCACAACCCAAGGGGGGGGGGGGGGGGGCTACCCGGACAGGAGATCACATCAGTGACTCAACCCACTCAAGTGACGCACCACTCCTAGGGACGGCATGGAAGAGCACCAGTAAGCCAGTGACTCAGCCCCTGTAATAGAGTTAGAGGCAGAGAATCCCGGTGGAGAGAGGGGAACCGGCCAGGCAGAGACAGCAAGGGTGGTTCGTTGCTCCAGTGCCTTTCTGTTCACCTTCACACTCCTGGGCCAGTCTACATAGGACCAACTGAGGAGATGAGTCTTCAATAAAGACTTAAAGGTTGAGACCGATTCTGCATCTCTCGCATGGTTAGGTAGACCATTCCATAAAAATTGAGCTCTATAGGAGAAAGACCTGCCTCCAACTGTTTGCTTAGAAATTCTAGGGACAGTAAGGAGGCCTGCATCTTGTGACCGTAGCGTACGTGTAGGTATGTATTTGCAAGACAAAATCGTAAAGATGGGTAGGAGCGAGCCCATGTAATTTTTTTATTTATTTGACCTTTATTTAACTAGGCAAGTCAGTTAAGAAATTCTTATTTTCAATGACGGCTTAGGAACAGTGGGTTAACTGCCTGTTCAGGGGCAGAACGACAGATTTGTACCTTGTCAGCTTGGGGGTTTGAACTTGCAACCTTCCAGTTACTAGTACAACGCTCTAACCACTACCCTGCCGCCCCATGCTTTGTCGGTTAGCAGTAAAACCTTGAAATCAGCCCTTGCCTTAACAGGAAGCCAGTGTAGAAAGGCTAGCACTGGAGTAATATGATAACATTTTTGGGTTCTAGTCAAGATTCTAGCAACCGTGTTTAGCACTAACTGAAGTTTATTTAGTGCTTTATCCGGGTAACCGGAAAGTAGAGCATTGCAGTAGTCTAACCTAGAAGTGACAAAAGCATGGATTCATTTTTCTGCATAATTTTTGGACAAAGTTTCTGATTTTTGCAATGTTACGTAGATGGAAAAAAAGATGTCCTTGAAACAGTCTTGATATGTTCGTCAAAAAGAGAGATTAGGGTCCAGAGTAACGCCGAGGACCTTCAGTTTTATTTGAGATGACTGTACAACCATCAAGATTACTTGTCAGATTCAACAGAAAATCTCTTTGTTTCTTGGGACATAGAACTAGCATCTTTGTTTTGTCTGAGTTTAAAAGTAGAACATTTGCCACCATCCACTTCCTTATGTCTGAAACACAGACTTCCAGTGAGGGCAATTTTGGGGCTTCACCATGTTTCATCAAAATGTTAAGCTGTGTGTTGTCTGCATAGCAGTGAAAGTTAACCTTTATGTTTCTGAATGACATCACCCAGAGGTAAAATATATAGTGAAAACAATAGTGGTCCTAAAACGGAGCCTTGAGGAACACCAAAATTAACAGTTGATTTGTCAGAGGACAAACCATCCTCAGAGACAAACTGATATCTTTCTGACAGATAAGATCTAAACCAGGCCAGAACTTGTCCGTGTAGACCAATTTGGGTTTCCAATCTCTCCAAAAGAATGTGGTGATCGATGGTATCAAAAGCAGCACTAAGGACCTGGAGCACGAGGACAGAAGCAGAGCCTCTGTCTGACGCCATTAATAGGTCATTTACCACATTCACAAGTGCAGTCTCTGTGCTATGATGGAGTCTAAAACCAGACTGAAGCGTTTCGTTTACATTGTTTGTCTTCAGGAAGACCGTGAGTTGCTTCGCAACAGCCTTTTCCAAAAATTTAGAGAGGAATGGGAGATTGGATATAGGCTGATAGTTTTTTATATTTTCTCGGTCAAGGTTTGGCCTTTTCAAGACAGGTTTTATTACTGCCACTTTTAGTGAGTTTGGTACACATGGTTTATTATGTTCAACATAGGAGGGCCAAGCACAGGAAGCAGCTCTTTCAGTAGTTTAGTTGGAATAGGGTCCCGTATGCAGCTTGAAGGTTTAGAGGCCATGATTATTTTCATTAATGTGTCAAGAGATATAGTATTAAAACACTTGATTGTCTCCCTTGATCCTAGGTCCTGGCAGAGTTGTGCAGACTCAGTACAACTGAGCTTTGGAGGAATACATATATTTAAAGAGGAGTCTGTAATTTGCTTTCTAATTGATCATGATCTTTTCATCAAAGAATTTCATGAATTTATGACTGCTGAAGAGAAAGCCATCCTCTCTTGGGGAATGATGCTTTTTAGTTCGCTTTGCGACAGTATCAAAAAATACATTTTGGATTGTTCTTATTTTCCTCAATTAAGTTGGAAAAATAGGATGAACGAGCAGCAGTGAGGGCTCTTCGATACTGCATGGTACTGTCTTTCCAAGCTAGTCAGAAGACTTCCAGTTCAGTGAAACGCCATTTCCGTTCCAATTTTCTGGAAGCTTGATTCAGAGCTAGGGTATTTTCTGTATACCAGGGAGCTAGTTTCTTATGACAAATGTTTTTGTTTTTAGGGGTGTGACTGCATCTAGGGTATTACACAAAGTTAAATTGAGTTCCTCAGTTAGGTGGTTAACTGATTTCTGTACTCTGACGTCCTTGGGTAGGTGGATGGAGTCTGGAAGGGCATCTAGGAATCTTTGGGTTGTCTGAGAATTTATAGCACGGCTTTTGATGATCCTTGGTTCAGGTCTGATCAGATTATTTGTTGCAATTGCAAACGTAATAAAATGGTGGTCCGATAGTCCAGGATTATGAGGAAAAACATTAAGATCCACAACATTTATTCCACGGGACAAAACTAGGTCTAGAGTATGAGTATGGCAGTGAGTAGGTCCGGAGACATGTTGGACAAAACCCACTGAGTCGATGATGGCTCCGAAAGCCTTTTGGAGTGGGTCTGTGGACTTTTCCACGTGAATATTAAAGTCACCAAAAATGTGAATATTATCTGCCATGACTATAAGGTCCGATAAGAATTCAGGGAACTCAGTGAGGAATGCTGTATATGGCCCAGGAGGCCTGTAAACAGTAGCTATAAAACGTGATCGAGTAGGCTGCATAGATTTCATGACTAGAAGCTCAAAAGATGAAAACGCAGTAGTTTTTGTATATTGAAATTTGCTATCGTAAATGTTAGCAACACCTCCGCCTTTGCGGGATGCGCGGGGAATATGGTCCCTAGTGTAACCAGGAGGTGAGGCCTCATTTAACACAGTAATTTCATCAGGCTTAAACCATGTTTCAGTCAGGCCGAAAACAATAGGTGTAGACTTTACCGTGAAATGCTTACTTAGAAACCTTTTCCCAACAATGCAGAGTTAAAAAATAATAATACAAAAATTACAACTAAATAGCAAAAAAGGAAATGTTAACACAATAAAATAACGAGGCTATATACAAGGAGTACCGGTACCGAGTCAATGTGCAGGGGTACGAGGTAGTTGAGTTAATTTAGGTAATATGTACATGCAGGTAAGGGTAAAAGTGACTAGGCAATCAGGATAGATAATAAACAGAATAGTGTGTGTGTGTTGGCGTGTCAGTGTAGTATGCTTGAGTGTGGGGGTAGAGTCCAGTGAGTGTGCATAGAGCCAGTGCAAGAATGTTTCCAGGAAGTCTGGAGGTCTTTTTGGTGTGTGTTTGTGTCTGAATGTGTGCGTGTGTGTGTCTAATTCAGTGCTATAGCTGCAGGCAGAATATGACACAGGAAGTGTGGGTGTTTCCAGTATCACAGTGATTGAGAAAAATGGATTTCACAATGCAATCAAGTCACTGATGTACCAGTGTAAAAATAAAAAAAAGTGAGAATACTTTAAAAAGTCATGTTTTATTGTTTCCCAGAGCGTTCGTAACGTTAAGATCATCGTTAGAACCTTCTTTAGTAGCCGAGGTGATTCCCAGTTCCTTCGTTAGTAATGTGGCACATCTAGTGATCCAGACCACTCATAGCGCAGCCAAAGTGCATCATTATATGCATTTATTTTGCCCTTTCGCCACACTTTATTCACAGGTTTTCGCTAAACAGCATAAACATCTTGATTTTTTTTTTTTCTGTCTGACTTCGACTACCGTTACCTTCAGAACTAAGTTGACTACAAATACAAAGTTGCCAAAGTGTTTGAAATTGTTACAAACAAGTGCAGAATACAATTATGCTTCGAATGAAAACCAAGATGACTGCATTAAAAGATGCTTAGCCTACATGGGTCTGTGTAGGCTATTTCCATCAATAGAGTTCTATTTTTCGACTAGGCTATTCGACCAAGTTTTTCATGACGTGTGACAACGTGGTCAACGATGTGCCCAATCTGTGATGTAGTGCATTGTTATTGGGTAAGCATAATAAAGCTGCCTCAGTACCACCTACGGCTGAAAATAGGCTATTATCTCTCTATGGGCTGATCCTTGGTCAGTATTGTGAAATCATTTTAATGTTAAGATTTGAATGGAGATATCTGATCCTAACAGTGTTGACACATGGTATAACAAGGCACTAAGCGAACGTTCTCGCTGGGTGGTTCTTCGGGAAACAAGTTGGCTCGTGTATATAATGATGCATCTGGTACGTCATCGTAATGCTTAAGTTACATCGCAACTGGGAAACGAGGCCCACAGGTGTTGCAAATCCTAAATAGAATCCCTTACATATCTAACCGTCACCCATTCCAATGTCATCTCTCCCATGTAGGAAGCTTGTCCTCTCTCCTGCGTTCCAAATGGGGACCCCTGAAAGACAACGAGGCCACCGTCATTTTCTACACCAGGCAGATCCTGGAAGGGCTTAAGTATCTCCATGACAACCAGATAGTCCACAGAGACATCAAGGTGAGGTTTGTTGTTGCTAAATAAAAACATTTTTAACGTTTTTTTTAAGTACCAATGCCACAGCGGATTTAAATTCTCACGGTCAGAGGTAGTCGTGTTCATTTGGTACTAAACGGCGGAAAATGGAGTGAAACAGGAAGGCATTTCCTGGACTTAAGAAACGCTCCTTTTTGTTTTCCTTTTCAAAACGTTTTGCTACGTTGTGGCCTACTGAGCATGACCCTGGTGTATGTTGCTTACTCAACTACTAATGTGTTGTGGGGAAAGAGTATCTGGTGTAAGAAACAAGTCATTTTCTCACAGGGTGACAACGTGTTGATTAACACCTACAGTGGTGTTCTCAAGATCTCTGACTTTGGCACCTCGAAACGACTGGCGGGAATCAACCCTTGCACAGAGACCTTTACAGGTGTGTGTGGGTGTATGTTTGATGTTTTTGTATGAGTGTGGTTGGGTATGTGGCCATGCTTTTTTCATATGAACATTTATATTTTACTTTGTTGGTATGAACATTATTTACTTGTGTTGTCTACATGTTTGTGTAGGCAGGTGTCTAAATGTCTCTGTGTGGTGTTCTTAGGGACACTGCAGTACATGGCTCCAGAGATCATCGACCAGGGCCCGCGGGGTTATGGGAAGCCTGCAGACATCTGGTCCTTGGGCTGTACCATAATAGAGATGGCCACGGGGAAACCACCCTTTCACGAGCTGGGCAGCCCACAGGCAGCCATGTTCAAGGTAATCTTTCTCTTAGAAAATAAAAGAGGACCGCACACTCTAGGAGCTCAGATGCAAAACTTTAATTACCAACGTTTCGACAGCCAAGCTGTCTTCATCAGGGTATAATCACAAACACTGCGGGATGACTCGTTTATGTAGTGTCAAAAGACACAGGTGTCTATAATCATGGCCAAGAGTGGCCTAATATCATTGGTTAATTCTCAAATATTAAAATGGCATACAAAGAACAAATGGAGAGCATTCAATCATAGATTCATTTTAAACTACACACGCTTACAAACAATTTACAATGGCACTATCACAATCACGGCTTCAGATCAAAGTCTACGTTGAGACCGAAGGGAGCAAGGGTCTTTAAGTTAAAGATCCAGGCAGCCTCTCGTTTTAACAATAAATTATCAAGGTCACCCCCTCTCCTAGGGAAGGTGACATGTTCGATGCCAATATAACGCAGAGACGAAATCGAGTGGCCTGCCTCCAAAAAGTGGGCCGCAACTGGATAAGTAGAGTTTTTACACCTAATGGTGCTACGATGCTCTGAGATACGTCCTTTTAATTTGCGCTTTGTTTTACCCACGTCATTTTTACCACAAGGACAAGTTATAAGATAAATAACTGCCTTAGTGGAGCACGTAATAACACCTTTGATTGGGATCGATTTCCCTGTTTGTGGATGTTTGAAGGATCTACATTTATAAGTGCTATTGCATTGAGCACAGCCATTACACTTGTAATTTCCATCCAGTAGGGGCGCAAATGGACGTTGTTCAGGAATATCTTGGGGTGGTAAATCACAGTGTACCAATTGGTCTCTGAGATTTCTGCTCCGCGAGAATACGACCAAGGGAAGGTCCAAAAACACATTACCGAGACTTTCATTGGATTTTAGAATGTGCCAATGTTTGTGAACGATTCCCTTAATTTGTTCAGAGCGCTTTGAATGGCGGGTAGTTAGAACGCAAGAATGCGTCTTTTTGCGAGACTGACCTTGAAAAAGGTCATGTTTTGTTTTGAATTTTCTCAATGGCAATATTAATCTGATCATTTTTGTAGCCCCTCTCCTTGAACTTTCTTTGCGTGTCAGCCATATTTCTGTCGAAACCTGATTTGTTTTTTGCAAATTCTTTTGATTCGACAGAATTGGCTGTAGGGCAAACTATTTTTCAAGGGAAGTGGGTAACAACTATCAGCCCTCAACAAACTGTTACGATCAGTAGGTTTCCTGTAAAGATCCGTGTATAGAACATTATCTTCACATAAGATCAGAAGATCAAGGAAACTGATTTGACGTGTATCAGATTGCATAGTAAATCTCTAATGATCAGAACAGGAGTTAAGAAAAGCATGGAACGCCTGGAGCTGTTTTTCATCACCCTTCCATAGAAAAAAAATATCATCAATACACTGTTTCCAAATAATGTTAGGCAAGAAAACATTTTTGAGAGGATTGAAAATAGACTGTTTCTCAATGTAACCCACATACAAATTAGCATAGTTAGGAGCCATGGGGGATCCCATAGCAGTACCCTTCGTCTGAATAAAGAAATCATTTAGAAACATGAAATAGTTATGTGTGAGTACTATTTCAGCCAATGTTAAAATGCATGCACTGGAAGGTTGTTCATTAGGGTCACGTTGCAGAAGAAAATGTTCCATGGCTTCAATACCGCCCTCGTGTGGAATATTTGTGCATACCGACTCAACATCAAAAGTAACTAACAAGGTATTCTCAGGGAGAGGATCAAGAGATTCAATGATAGAGATCATACTGCTGGTGTCCTTTACAAAGGAGGGGAGCTGTTCTGCGAGTGGTCTAATAAAAAAGTCAACAGAAGTAGATCGAGGGGCCGTTACTGCATCAATGCCCGCTACAATAGGGCGTCCTGGAGGTTGTAACATTCTTGTGTAATTTCGGCAAAGTGTAGAAAGTGCCAATTTTAGGGTGTTGAATAGCCAAAAAAGTAATGTTCTTTTTTGTTATCTGACCAGAACTTAAATACCCATCTAGGACCGTAAAGATAGTATTCTGAAATTGGGAAGTAGGGTCACTTCTGAGTTTCTTGTAAAAGGTGTTGTCAAGCAGCTGTCTATGACACTCATTTACATAAGCTGTCCTATCCATGAGTACAACCGACCCACCCTTATCAGCGGGATCAATCAAGCAAAGCTTGTTTTTCATCCTTGGGTAAATTATGGAAAGATTTGGACCCCTGTTTATTCTTAAGGAGATGTCCAACATCTTTTTCCACAAGTCTGCAATATGTCTCGATAGAGTGATTGCGATTGGCTGGAGGTATAAAATAACTCTTGCTTTTAAAAAGAGTCGGAATATGTGCAGGAGAGCAACTTACTGGTTCAATAGAAGTGTCAGAATTAGGGGAGCTAAAGTATTCCCTTAAACGGATGTTTCTAAAAAACCTAAACATGTCTGCCTTAACATCAAAATCGTTGCACTGGGTTGTAGGCACAAAAGATAACCCTTTATTAAGCAAAGAGACATGGGCAGGGCTCAATATCTCGCTTGATAAATTAAAGACACTCAGTCCCGTGGGTTCTGGGACCGTGTGAACGGTCTCCTCTGCCTCTGATAGTCGTTTCTTCTTACCCCGTCGGGTACGGCGTCTCGTCGATGCGCGTGCCTCCGCCCTTCTGTCCCTCCATCTCTACGATGCGCGTGCCTGCGGCCTCCTCCGCCCTTCTGTCCCTCCATCTCTACGATGCGCGTGCCTGCGGTCTCCTCCGCCCTTCTGTCCCTCCATCTCTACGATGCGCGTGCCTGCGGCCTCCTCCGCCCTTCTGTCCCTCCATCTCTACGATGCGCGTGCCTGCGGCCACCTCCGCCCGTCCAGTCTCTCGTTGAATAAAAAACTACCACTGGAAGCCGATGAGGCGCTGGTTGTAGAGCGTTGGTCAGACGGGGGTGGATGGACGTAAGCGGCATCCCTCCTGCGTCTGCCATGGAGAGGAGGAGCAGGACCTTGTCAGGGTTTCTCCAGATGTAGACTTTATCCTCGGCCATGTCTTTTTTGTCTTGGTTGAATTTCTTGATTTTAAGTTCCTTTATTTCTGTAGACAACTTGTCCTGGAGCGCTTGGTTAGTTTTCATCAGTTCATTGAATATGCCATCATCATTAACAGCTTGTGTAGTCGAAAATGAATTTATGATCGTATGCTATCCATTTGTTGTTTGTGTGCTGTTCCTTGAATGCTATTTTAATATTTGATAATTAACCTATGATATTAGGCCACTCTTGACCATGATTACAGACACCTGTGTCTTTTGACACTATAAACGAGTCATCCCGCAGTGTTTGTGATTACACCCTGATGAAGACCGCTTGGCTGTCGAAACGTTGCTAATTACATTTTTGCATCTGAGCTCCTAGAGTGTGCGGCTCTCTTTTATTTTCAAGTTCTACTCTGCTAGCCAGCACCTCGCTTAAATAGGTGTGCGTTTCTTTTTCTTCAAAACCTAAAGGTTTGACAATGAGTATGTTATTACATACTCAAGGTACTATACCTTGTTAGTACCTGGTGAATACTGGACTGTACAGAATTTTACCAGCTGAATCCAGGGTTGTGTTCAGAAAGCATCAAACTGAAGATATACTTAAACAGGGAGGGACTACCTGAACTTGTCCAATAAGAAACTGTCAGTTTCCGTTGCAAAACGTTTTACCTACTGAACACAACCCTGAAGAGTACGTACTCTGTTCCCGTCTCCCTCTAGGTTGGTATGTTCAAGATCCACCCGGAGGTGCCGGAGTGTATGTCAGGTGAGGCCAAAGTCTGCATCATGAGATGCTTCACACCGGACCCAGACAACAGGGCCACGGCCTCTGAGCTACTCAAGGACTCCTTCCTCAAGTCCACCTCCCGGAGGAAGGCCAAGCCAGAGCCTGGGACACTGCCTACGGATGCTGGTGAGTCATCATCATTGTTATCGTCATAATCATAGGTAGCTTTATTTTCATCGTCATGGTTAGCGTCATCATTTTTATAGTCATCGTCAGTGCCAGAGTCTGGTCTTGTGACTCCTATCGATCTATCGATTCCCTTTATTTTTTTGAGCAGTGTGTGTGTATATATATATATATATATAATCTCGCATGCCCGATCTGTCGATCGATCAGATCGATAGGAGTGGCCAAGAAAGGGCATACAAGATTATATATATATATATATATATATATATATATATATATATATATATACACTGCTAAAAAAAATAAAGGGAACAATTAAACAACACAATGTAACTCCAAGTCAATCACACTTCTGTGAAATCAAACTGTCCACTTAAGAAGCAACACTGATTGACAATAAATTTCACATGCTGTTGTACAAATGGAATAGACAACAGGTGGAAATTATAGGCAATTAGCAAGACACCCCCAATAAAGGAGTGGTTCTGCAGGTGGGGACCACAGACCACTTCTCAGTTCCTATGCTTCCTGGCTGATGTTTTGGTCACTTTTGAATGCTGGCGGTGCTTTCACTCTATTGGTAGCATGAGACGGAGTCTACAACCCACACAAGTGGCTCAGGTAGTGCAGCTCATCCAGGATGGCACATCAATGCAAGCTGTGGCAAGAAGGTTTGCTGTGTCTGTCAGCGTAGTGTCCAGAGCATGGAGGCGCTACCAGGAGACAGGCCAGTAGATCAGGCGACGTGGATGAGGCCGTAGGAGGGCAACAACCCAGCAGCAGGACCGCTACCTCCACCTTTGTGCAAGGAGGAGCAGGAGGAGCACTGCCAGAGTCCTGCAAAATGACCTCCAGCAGGCCACAAATGTGCATGTGTCTGTTCAAACGGTCAGAAACAGACTCCATGAGGGTGGTATGAGGGCCCGGCGCCCACAGGTGGGGGTTGTGCTTACAGCCCAACACCGTGCAGGACGTTTTTCATTTGCCAGAGAACACCAAGATTGGCAAATTCGCCACTGGCGCCCTGAGCTCTTCACAGATGAAAGCAGGTTCACACTGAGCACATGTGACAGACGTGACAGTCTGGAGACGCCGTGGAGAACGTTCTGCTGCCTGCAACATCCTCCAGCATGACCGGTTTGGCAGTGGGTCAGTCATGGTATGGGGTGACATTTCTTTGGGGGGCCGCACAGCCCTCCATGTGCTCGCCAGAGGTAGCCTGACTGCCATTAGGTACCGAGATGACATCCTCAGACCCCTTGTGAGACCATATGCTGGTGCGGTTGGCCCTGGGTTCCTCCTAATGCAAGACAATGCTAGACCTCATGTGGCTGGAGTGTGTCAGCAGCTCCTGCAAGAGGGAGGCATTGATGCTATGGACTGGCCTGCCCGTTCCCCAGACCTGAATCCAATTGAGCACATCTGGGACATCATGTCTCGCTCCATCCACCACCACAGACTGTCCAGGAGTTGGCGGATGCTTTAGTCCAGGTCTGGGAGGAGATCCCTCAGGAGACCATCCGCCACCTCATCAGGAGCATGCCCAGGCGTTGTAGGGAGGTCATACAGGCACGTGGAGGCCACACACACTACTGAGCCTCATTTTGACTTGTTTTAAGGACATTACATCAAAGTTGGATCAGCCTATAGTGTAATTTTCCACTTTAATTTTTAATTTTGAGTGTGACTCCAAATCCAGACCCAATTTTTGTAGGATTTTGTTGTCAGCACATTCAACTATGTAAAGAAAAAAGTATTTAATAAGAATATTTCATTCAGTCAGATCTAGGATGTGTTATTTTAGTGTTCCCTTTATTTTTTTGAGCAGTGTGTGTATATATGTGTGTGTATGTATATATGTGCATATATATATATATATATATATATACACACACCTCGCTCTCCTTGTCTTTCAAAAATACAAAAGTGATCCTAATTTCTATCCCAATTTCTATCACCACACTCATTATTTTCATAATTGTCTGAATATTAATTATTATTGCCCTTGTCTGTGTATAGTCTTCCTAATTCAGAAAGGCCATGCTCATCGCCATTCTGTTACCATTACTGGGGTAATGACTCTGCCCTGCTTTGTGTCCTGTAGGTGACAACTACCAGCGCAGTATGTCTGTCCCAGTGTCTATACCTGTGACAGATACAGACACGATGGATCTGTCGTGCTCCTGGGACCTCCGGAGGACCATCTCCCCCCTCAGAGGAAAGGACATTAAAAAGAGCCCACCCAGCACCAGAGGCTTCCTGCCGTAGGTCAAAACATCCTATACCCTCTGGTTCCCCATTCGATTACATCCGATTTGTGAAACAACTTCATTGTAGATCATTGCCTTACTGTTAATGCAATAGATCATCTCAAGATAGATGACCATGTCTTTTTCTAAATTGTCTGAAAAATCCAACTGCTCCATGATGAGCTTCCACCATATTGTCTTATTTTCCAATCGCTGCAGACTGAGGGGAGGAGTAGAGGAGAGGTCCGATTTTCAAGCAATTGAGATGGAGCCCATGCTAGATATTGCCAAAGACCATATTTGTATGGCAGAATGTTTTATCTATGTAACATTGGTGTATCTCGTCTCCACCTTGTGGTGGCCAGGGTGTCAGAGGAGCCCAGTGCTGTGGACACGACGGCTAGTCCAGCCACGTCAGGGGAGAACCTGGGCCTGTTCCTACTGAGGAAGGACAGCGAGAGGAGGGCCACACTGCACAGGATCCTCACTGAGTACATCACCGACGTGGTGCACAACATCCAGAACACACTACCTCAGGTAGAGCGAGAGGTAGAGAGAGAGAGAGAGAGAGAAATATTGGGCTGTATGTGTCAGAGTAGGAGTGCTGATCTAGGATCTGTTTGACCTTTTAGATCATAATGAATAAGACCGGATGGACCTGATCTTAGATCGGTACTTCTACTCTTTGACAAAAAAAAAAATATGGGCCCAGAGAAGGATCTATCCCTGATACAGTCAACTCCTGATACATGCAATGGCTTAGGATGGTTATGAGGGCATGCATATATCCAGAGCAATTAAAGACAATGTATGGTGAAATAATATAATAATAATAAATGTCACTTAGCAGACTTTTACGTATGGTTGGTCCCGGGAAAGTGAACCCACTACCCTGGTGTTACAAGCACCATGCTCTACCAACTGAGCTACACAGGGCCACATTTTACACTTGTAGGTTTCTTTGCCGATAATTATTTTAGAATGTTTCCTCTCTCCTTGCCTCTAAGCAAACAGACGTTGGGTCTGTGACCTCAGAGCACATCTCTGAGCTGATTGGCTGCCTGCGGGAGAACATCCGCTCTCCAGACAGAAGGCACCTGACCAACAGATTGGTGAAGTTGCGCTCCACACTGCTTGCTACCGCAGTACCCCTCAAAAACCTGCGAGCTGTGCTCTTCAGCTTCCAGGATGCGGTAGGTCACTGGAGGTCACCGTTGTGTTCATTCGGGTATGCAACAGAAAACATTACAAAACATCTTGCAACATCTTATTGGAGTAGTCCCTCCCTGTTCTTTATCATGTGGTACTTAATGAACATTACCCAGGAGTTGCATCGCCAGTCCTTGAGGACAGTAGCCCTGCCAGTTTCCATTTCTCCCTGGCACGTAAAAGATTGCTTACTGTCATTGATTGGCCATAGATTTCACAAACGGTTCCTCAAGTATTAGACAGATAGTAATCACAAGGCCAGGGTGGACGGGGGATTGAACAGGGGGAGTCGTATATGTGTAAATAGCCAGGAGTTTTACCACAGGCTATGCATCACACCCAATAGTATTGTGCTAATCCGTTCTTCTCACTCACTCCCTCGTGTGTGTGTGTGTGTGTGTGTGTGTGTGTGTGTGTGTGTGTGTGTGTGTGTGTGTGTGTGTGTGTGTGTGTGTGTGTGTGTGTGTGTGTGTGTGTGTGTGTGTGTGTGTGTGTGCAGGTGAAAAAGGTGTTGAGGCAGCAGCAGGTGAAACCTCACTGGATGTTTGCTCTGGATAACCTGCTGAGGCAGGCCGTGCAGGACGCCATCACTGTACTATTACCAGGTAAGAACCAGCAGAGTCAGGCCTAATTCAGAGTCAGGCCTAATCCCAACTTCTATCCGTTGTATTGGACATAGAAATTCCTCATAGAACTCCTGTTCAATTTCATGATATGACTCTGGGATTTGGAATTGAGTCCATCCCCGCCATTCAAAGACCTCACCACCTCCCAAATCCCCGCACACACGCACACTCTTGCTCACACACACACCTCAATGTCTTTCAGAGCTCAAGCTACAGCTGCAGTCTTCCTTTGAGACGAAGGAGAGTAGCCCAGAGAGAGGGCAGCGGCCCAGTGAGCTAGTAAAGCTTTTGCCTGCAGTTTTCTCAGATGACCAGGTGGCGGCGCCAGCCGACACAGAGACCATAGAGGAGTTTTCAGAAAGCCCCTGCTTACCCAATGGCCTCCAGTACAACACTAACTGTCCCCTCAGTCAGGAACTGACAGATCTACGGCTAGAGACTCGCAGGTTCAGTGCCATTTACTTAGCTGTTTATATTACATTGCTTTATTGGCATGACAAAAAAAATGCATTTGTATTGTCATGTGATTCTTTATTCCACCTTTTAACGTGGGGTTTCCTTTCATTTCAACTTTAGTATAATGGGCTTTAGAATGTAAAGAAAATAGTCATTCCTACAGATTCAGTGAAAAGTGCCAGTACACCACCAAGTGCCAGCACACCACCAAGGATTACATTGCAACCAGTTACAACGGTTACAATGTACTGTTACTTCAGGCCTGGTCCATAATGACTAATTGTATTTTCAGACTGCTGACTCAGCTGAGTGAGAAAGAGCGGGAATACCAGGAGCTACTGAGGAACTCTGTCCAGAGGAGACAGGATCAGATCGACACTACCAGGAACACATCAGAACCCACAGGTAATGTTTTCAGATCCCACTCCGTCCCAAAGCAGTCTGACTGCTGCTAATGTCAGCTCATTTAAGGCTAGTGTGTTGGTAAACATTGTACGTTTGGGTGAAGTACCTTAGTGAGCCTAATTCTGTCACTCTGCCACACCTTAGTATGTAGCAAGGCCGAGCACTCTTTGTCTAATAAATAATGAATATCGGGCGTTAAAATCCTGTGTGTTTTTGTATACATGTAGACACTGGAGGTTGAAGCTTGTGGTATGACAGTGGCCCCACAAGTTACAGCATGCCTACTGTCATGTTCCTAAAATGGAGAGATGGAATGCCATTGAGACAGTTTGTAGGCTTTGTGATTCACACCCTGTGTTTCTAGATCTCTCTCCACACCTCACCCTCAGACAGTGGATTTCTGCTTTACTGGTTTGAGTTTAAGGCGTGTCGCTCATTGCCGCTGAGATTCGAGATTTGGAACCAGACGTTTCAGTCATAATAATGATTAGAAACTGGCATCGGAAAATGTTGGCCTGTTTTTGTTTATAAGACCCTAATTAACGCTTTTGCTTTTTTATCTGTCAGGTTTACTTCTTTTACCCATGTTAACGCATACTGTCGCGAATAGCCCCGACCGGGACTCAAAACCTCAGTCCATGTGACTGTCAGTCGAACACCTTAACCATACCTGAAAATCTGCATTTGAAATCCTCACAATGTTCAGCGTAGTAGCATGATGGTGCAAACTGGTGACCAGATCATACCGACTTGTCTTCTCATCCTCCTGTAGATACAGAGTTGTCCCTGCAGATAAGTTTGAACCCAGAAGTCAAGTCCTTGGTTTGCTGGCTGAAGGCTATCCCAGTAGATCAGGACACCATAGACAAGGTAAGGAACTTCAAAAACGACTTTGTGTTTTAATGATGTGGGATTGGTTATCAAAATATGGTGTGGCTATTGATTTATGGGTAACTACATGCATGGAATAAACCATCTAATTGGTGAAAAGAGCCTTATTCACATTATAATAATATGACAAATCACAAAAGTCTATACCACGAAAAATCTGAAAAAATAGGAAGTAATGTAGCTCGGTTTCAGTCCGTGTTTGCATGAGGCTTGTTCTCACTGTGCTTTTGTTTGTAGTTACTCTCTCACGAGTTCACCTTGGACTGTCTCCTCACCATGGCCTGCAGGGATGACTTGATGTACTGTGCCATAAGGTGAACTTCCTCCTCCAATCATGTTCGCACATCCTTAAAGCAGAAACAGGAAACTGATCTACGCTAATGAGGAAAACCCATTCTTTTCTGTTTGGATGTTTATGTCGTTATTCAAAGGACTGTGAAAGTACTGTGAATCGCTGAGATGTGTCAATGTGTGACTAGGGATCTGTGCAGTAGGAGGGTGTATGGATGTGACACCCACCCACACACACACAAAGGGTCTGTATTTTTTACTGTTACTGTTTCTCCACAGAGGAGGGATGCTGTGTCGTGTCTGGGCGGCCATCACAACACAGAGGAAGTCACAGCTCAAATCTCAGCTCAGCACACACTCTGAAGAGGACGAGGACAGCATTCTCTGATGGGTCATTACGTGTTCCACTAATAGGCTGGTCCTATAAACACAACATGGTACAAATTTACTGAGTCTGTGAATTTGTCTCATAGTTAAGATGCAGGAATTAGTGTGTGTGCGCATGGACGGTTTTCTGAGAATAAGATAATCATGTCATAAAAATTGGGACCTACCTTAGTATTTCCCCAAAGATGTTATATTGAAACTGAAATGGTTACAAAAAGATGGATGAACAGTCAAGGATATGTTTTTCTGTCATTTCTTATTGTGAATCACTGTACTTGTAAAACGGGTTCGGAGAAATCTGCAGTCTGATTGGCTGAAATGGGGTTCTAAACCATTGACAATTCCCTGATATTCGGAGGGGTGAGGGGGGATATTTAGGGCCAACAGCTGTCATATTTTTACCTCAATAGATACTCCGTGCCTCCATGATACTTCACATTCATTTGTTAGTTTGGTGTGTAGTATAAAACAAAATGTACCTCTTTAATGTACACCATTTCTGAGCTCTTCGCAGGGCCTAGGACTTGAAGAAAAGTTATGTTATTGATGGTAAATATACACTTTTGCGAGAATGTGTTCTGGTGATTGGTCATTGTGGGAATAGTGGTGTCTGTAATAGGTGTATACCACATACTGGTGGTGTCTGTAATAGGTGTATACCACATACTGGTGGTGTCTGTAATAGGTGTATACCACATACTGGTGGTGTCTGTAATAGGTGTATACCACATACTGGTGGTGTCTAACAGGTGTATACCACATACTGGTGGTGTCTGTAATAGGTGTATACCACATACTGGTGGTGTCTGTAATAGGTGTATACCACATACTGGTGGTGTCTGTAATAGGTGTATACCACATACTGGTGGTGTCTGTAATAGGTGTATACCACATACTGGTGGTGTCTGTAATAGGTGTATACCACATACTGGTGGTGTCTGTAATAGGTGTATATGGGTCTTTCGATAAAGAAAGGGGCCAATGTTCATGTTAAAAATGTCATGTGTTTAAATATGATTTGTCTCTGTTTCACATTTGTAGTTACAGGAATAAAAGTCTTGGTAGGCATAATTACTAACGCCACCTAGCAACAACAAAACATCTACATGTCATTCAAAATGTCACATGAAACATGGACACTGCATGTTTCTTTGTCATGCCTAGTAGCCAGGTCTGTTTGTGCTTTAGTCAACTTCTCTATAATTTATAGCCCTGCTAAACATTCCTGATTTTGTGGTATCCAATTGTCTTATCGCTGCAACTCCCGTACAGACTCGGGAGAGGCTAAGGTCGAGAGCCGTGTGTCCCCCGAAACAAAACCCAACCAAGCCGCACTGCTTCTTGACACAATACCCGCTTAATCCGGAAGCCAGCCGCACTAATGTGTCGGAGGAAACACCGTACACCTGGCGACCGTGTCAGTGTGCACTGCACCCGGCTCGCCACAGGAGTCGCTAGTGTGCGATGGGACAAAAACATCCCTGCCGACCAAACCCTCCTCTAACCTGGACGACGCTGGGCCAATTGTGCGCTGCCCCATTGGTCTGCCGGTCGCGGCCGGCTGCAACAGAGCCTGCACTTGAACCCAGAATCTCTAGCGGCACAGCTATTACTGCGATGCAGTGCCTTAGACCACTGCACCACTCGGGAGGCCCAAAAGTAATTTGAAATGTTTTTTTTAATTTTAATTTTAAAACGAAACAATTGACCGTTTTCACATTCCCGATTGCTCCATTTTAACTCAGGAAAACAAACGATCAAAACGTACACGGACTGTATTCTTATCTCAGGAATCCTGACTTAATGTTGTCCACTGAGTAGGCTAATTATCTTGACCGCCGTAACAACATGGACACAGACATGTTCTGTCACTCCTCGAGATCAACAGTAATTCCTGCACTTTGGCTGTTGTTCAATCACATGCGATATAACAGGAGCTCTTTATCGCTTGACTGACATTCAACAAAACAAATCCTGAATCAGATGATGTAGCGCGATAATGTCCCCCTCACACTAAACAGCTAGACATCAAATGCGCAACAAACAACTATTATGCATACAGTGGGAAGAAAAAGTATGTGAACCCTTTGGAATTATCTGGATTTAGATCTGATCTTCATCTAAGTCACAACTGACAATCACAAGCTGCTTAAACTAATAACACACAAATTATTATACTTTTCTTCTCTATATTGAATGCATCATTTAAACATTCACAGTGTAGGTTGGAGAAAAATAATGACTTCTCCAAAAGCTAATTGGAGTCAGGTGTCAGCTAACTTAGAGTATAATCATTGTGACAAGATTGGAGATGTTGGTTAGAGCTGCCCTGCCCTGTTAAAAAACACTCACAAAATTTGAGTTTGCTATTCACAAGAAACATTGCGTGATGTGAACCATGCCTCAAACAAAAGAGATCTCAGAAGACCCAAGATTAAGAATTGTTGACTTACATAAAGCTGGAAAGGGTTACAAAAGTATCTCTAAAAGCCTTGATGTTCATCAGTCCACGGTAAGACAAATTGTCTATAAATGGAGAAAGTTCAGCACTGTTGCTACTCTCCGTAGGAGTGGCCGTCCTGCAAAGATGACTGCAAGAGGAGAATGCTCAATGAGGTTAAGAAGAATCCTAGAGTATCAGCTAAAGACTTACATAAATCTGTTGATGAGTCTACAATAAGTAAAACCCTAAACAAGAATGGTGTTCATAGGAGGACACCACGGAAGAAGCCACTGCTGTCTTTAAAAAAAAATGTCTGCACATCTGAAGTTTGCAAAAGAGCATCTGGATGTTCCACAGTGCTACTGGCAAAATATTCTGTGGACAGATGAAACTAAAGTTGTGTTGTTTGAAAGGAACACACAACACTATGTGTGGAGAAAAAAAGTCACAGCGCACCAACATCAAAACCTCATCCCAACTGTAAAGTATGGTGAAGGGAGCATCATGGTTTGGGGCTGCTTTGCTGCCTCAGGGCCTGGACAGCTTGCTATCATCGGCGGAAAAATTTATTCCCATGTTTATTAAGACATTTTGCAGGAGAATGTAAGGCTATCTGTCCGCCAATTGAAGCTCAACAGAAGTTGGGTGATGCAACAGGACAACGACCCAAAACACAGAAGTAAATCAACAACAGAATGGCTTCAAAAGAAGTAAATACGCCTTCTGGAGTGGCCCAGTCAGAGTCCTGACCTCAACCTGATTGAGATGCTGTGGCATGACCTCAAGAGAGCAGTTCACACCAGACATCCCCAGAATATTGCTGAACTGAAACAGTTTTGTAAAGAGGAATGTTCTAAATTTCCTCCTGACCGTTGTGCAGGTCTGATCCGCAACTACAGGAAGCGTTTGGTTGAGGTTATTGCTGCCAAAGGAGGGTCAACCAGTTATTAAATCCAAGGGGTCACATACTTTTCCCGCCCAATACTGTGAATGTTTGCACAGTGTGTTCAATAAAGACATGGGAACGTATAATTGTGTTAGTTTAAGCAGACTGTTTGTCTATTGTTGTGACCTAGATGAAGATCAGATCACATTTTATGACCAATTTATGCAGAAGTCCAGGTCTTCCAAAGGGTTCACATACTTTTTTGTGCCTCTGTAATTATGTTAAAGTTACTCTTTCTGTTAAATGCATTTGATTTTGCAATCGCATGCATTATTTTCGACGTGTGTGTGCCCTTCGAAGCTGTTTTCACACTAACACAGGGAGGTACAACATGTTACAAGGTTACAGTGCACTTCTGAGATCTCCATACAAAAAAAGTGTCCGACAGCAATATCCAGGAATTTTACAGGATCAAGTTCAATGTGTAATTCATTTGTTAAACGCTTAGTATATGATATAACAACAAACAGTATTATAAATGTAAGGAAAGAAAGGAAAAATTCCAAATATGACAAAGGGTTTAAACAGGTTTTGATTCTACTCATGAATTATACTGAACAGTTCATATAAGGGATTCAGTCCATTTCAATCAATGAATTAGGCCCTAATCTATGGATTTCACATGACTGGGAATACAGATACTGTATGTATCTGTTGGTCACCGATACTTTTTTAAAAAAAGTAGGGGTGTGAATCAGAAAACCAGTCAGTATGTGGTGTGACCACCATTTGACTCATGAAGCGCGACACATCTCTTTTGCATAGAGTTGATCAGGCTGTTGATTGTGGCCTGTGGAATGTTGTTCCACGCTTCAATGGCTGTGTGAAGTTGCTAGATATTGGTGGGAACTGGGACATGCTGTCGTAAACATCAACCCTGAGCATCCCAAACTTGCTCAATGGGTGCAGGCCATAGAAGAACAAAGACATTTTCAGCTTCCAGTAATTGTGTACAGACCCTTATCTACACGGGGCAGTGCATTATTATGCTGAAACATGGTGATGGCGGCAGATGAATGGTACGACAACGGGCCTCAGGATCTCATCACGGTATCTCTGAGCATTCAAATTGCCATCGATAAAATGCAATTGTGTTCGTTGTCCTGTCAGTAGCTTATGTCTGCCCGTACCATAACCCCACTGCCACCATGTGGCACTCTGTTCACGATGTTTACATCAGCAAACCACTTTCCCACACACTATACACGCTGTCTGCCATCAAAACGGGATTCATCTGTGAAGAGTACACTTCTCCAGCATGCCAGTTGCCATCGAAGGTGAGCATTTGCCAACTGAAGTCGGTTACGACACCAAACCGCAGTCAGGTCAAGACCCTGGTGAAGACGACGAGCATGCAGATGAGCTTCCCTGAGACGGTTTCTTCGGTTGTGCAAACCCACAGTCTCATCAGCTGTTCAGTTGGCTGGTCTTAGACGATCCTGCAGGTGAGGAAGCTGGTGGTGGAGGTCCTGGGCTGGCGTCGTTACACGTGGTCTGCATTTGAGAGGCCGGTTAGACGTATTTTCAAATGATCTAAAATGATGTTTGAGGCAGCTTATGGTAGAGAAATGGACATTCAATTAAACCCCAACAGCTCTGGTGAACATTCCTGCAGTCAGCATTGTGTTGTGTGACAAAACTGCACATTCAGGTGGATGGATTATCTTGATAAAGGAGAACTGCTCATTAACAGGGATGTAAACAAATTTGTGCACAAAATTTGAGAGAAATAAGCTTTTTGTGCATATGGACAATTACTGGGATCTTTTATTTCAGCTCATGAAACATGGGGCCAACACTTTACATGTGTTTTATATATTTGTTCAGTATAGATTGATAGGTAGCTCCTGTGATGTGTGATCACTTCCATATTCTATGACTTGGCTCATGTGTTACCATGGTTCCATCACAGTTAGTACTGTCGGTACCGTTGGCACCAGGCAGGATGGATCCATGGACTCCGGACGATCCCAGGAGCCCGGATGTTTCTGAGATACTGCGACCGGCTCACCTGGCACCGGCGGTCATACCACACTCAGTCCCTTAGGTCACTAGTTTTGCCCATTCTAACGTTCGTTCGAACAGTAACTGAATGCCTCGATGCCCATCTGCCTGCTTTATATAGCAAGCCATGGCCACGTTACTCACTGTCTGTAGGAGCAAACTATTTTTGTGAACGGGGTGGGGTACCTAATCAACTATCCACTGATTTTAAGTTCCCCGTTTATATCTTAATGTATTCACATGAAGAAAAAGCTGAGTATTATTGACTGTGTAACAGCTCCAAACAGTCACTGATACCCTAGTTTATAGAAAGACCCAAATGCTGTCATAAGCTGAAAGATCAATAGAAGGAAAGAGGATCATATTTGTGTACCTGTGAGTGTACACACGCCCCTGCTCACTCAATCTCATACACACACACACACACACACTCACAGATAGAGAGAGATCCAAACACACAGTCTGGTGGAAGAAGTGAATCAGTGGTGCCCACACTGTAAAATTCCACACATGCTTCCCCATCTGTTATTATACTGTTGACATCACCTTGGAGACAAGTGTTTGGGCCTTCCTGTTATCCCAGGCCATATGGCTACACACACTGTGTGTGTGTGTTTCATCCATTTAGTTGTGTAATTATTCCCCAGTATTCTCTATGGTCCTATATGCAATTGGTGAGATGGGACAATGAAGTCAATTATTTTCACAACTACAATAAGTGATAGAAATATTAGAGGGCTAGTGAAGTATAAATCTACTCAAACACTGAGTCATAAGGGATATTAAAATCATTTAGGGATTGGGCTTGGTTCACTTTAATGTATTAATAATACCCACCAAGGCATATCAGTATTGTCTGTTTTTTATTTAGATAAATGTTTATTTCCTCTCCTTTCTATTCTTCTCTATATGAGTGTTTTACCCTATTGCTATTGCATGTAGCAAATAAGGGCACATGGGTACATGATTAAAAACACCCAGAGAAATTAGTTACGACTAAAAAAAATTACATTTACATGATGCTAAATGAGACAACCACATGTCACAGGCATATTAAGTACACCTTTCCTCAATTAAGTAATTGTCAGCAAAGGCAGAGCTAGAAAGGGGGGAAGTCAAGTTCAAGTGTAGGAAGGAAGTCGTTTTTTGGGGGGGTGGGTCGAGGTGAGGAGGGTTATTATTTAAGAGGAAGAGGTAGGGTTTTAGTTGCTTTCGAAAGATGGGCAGGGACTCCGCTGTCCTCGCTGTTGGATTCCAATAATTGTTCTTGCCTTCGGCAAACAGAGGCTATTCTAATTATTCTAATTAGGCTATTCTCAAACCCAATAAGCACAGATTTTTTTTTTTTACAATGTCACCTAATAGTGTTCTGCAGATAAGGACTGCACAGAGTATATTTGAGAAGTTATTGCACAATTAAAATGTGTGCCTCTGTTCTCTGATAGATCCAGGTCAATAGTGTCTCTAGGGTTTGTTGCTAGGGTTTACATCAAGTTTCGAGTCAGGTGAATAACCATTTTAGTATTACAAACCAACGTAATTTTTTGAGTAAACAAAGTCAATGACTGATGATGACCAATGTAAGAGTTATAAATGATGCTCTCTATACAGATAGTGTCCCTTTAATTTCCAGTGTCCCTTTAATTTCCAGTGTCCAATTGTACCTCAATGGGAGCCAAGTTCTAAGTAGAGGCTTGGGGAGCCAAGTCCGAGATGTCCTGATGATGTTGGACAGTTTCCCATGTGAAGGATCTTCCATCACCAAGAGTTGCAGTCTGTTTTGGAATGGGTAATGTTCAGGACCAGTAATAAACTGGTCCTGAACATCTCTAAAACTAAGAGCATTGCATTCCCTAAGTTCTAGACCTCAGCTGAATCTGGTAATGAATGGTATGGTTGATGAACAAGTTGAGGAGACTAAATTACTTGGCGTTACCTTAGATTGTAAACTGTCATGGTCAAAACATATAGATTCAATAGTTGTACAGATTTTATTTTGTTTTATTTATTTTATTTCACCTTTATTTAACCAGGTAGGCAAGTTGAGAACAAGTTCTCATTTACAACTGCGACCTGACCAAGATAAAGCAAAGCAGTTCGACACATATAACAACACAGAGTTACACATGGAGTAAAACAAACATACAGTCAATAATACAGTAGAAAAATAAGTCTATATACAATGTGAGCAAATGAGGTGAGATAAGGGAGGTAAAAGGCAATAAATAAGCCATGGTGGCGAAGTAAATACAATATAGCAATTAAAACACTGGAATGGTAGATTTGACAGTAGATGAGTGTGCAAAGTAGAACTACTGGGGTGCAAAGGAGCAAAATAAATACAGTAGGGGAAGAGGTGGTTGTTTGGGCTATTTATAGATGGGCTATGTACAGGTGCAGTAATCTGTGAGCTGCTCTGACAGCTGGTGCTTAAAGCTAGTGAGGGAGATAAGTGTTTCCAGTTTCAGAGATGTTTGTAGTTCGTTCCAATCATTGGCAGCAGAGAACTGGAAGGAGAGGCGGCCAAAGGATGAATTGACTTTGGGGGTGACAAGTGAGATATACCTGCCAGAACGCGTGCTACGGGTGGGTGCAGCTATGGTGACCAGCGAGCAGAGATAAGGCGGGACTTTACCTAGCAGGGTCTTGTAGATGACCTAGAGCCAGTGGGTTTGTCGACGAGTATGAAGCGAGGGCCAGCCAACGAGAGCCTACAGGTTGCAGTGGTGGGTAGTATATGGGGCTTTGGTGCATCCAATTTGTTGAGTAGAGTGTTGGAGGCTATTTTATAAATGACATCGCCGAAGTCGAGGGTCGGTAAGATGGTCAGTTTTACGAGGGTATGTTTGGCAGCATGAGTGAAGGATGCTTTGTTGCGAAATAGGAAGCTAATTCTAGATTTAACTTTGGATTGGAGATGTTTTATGTGAGATGATGGGGAGAGGTCTGTACGTGATAAAGAGATGTTCTGCTTTTTTTGACACTACATACCAAAAAGCAAGTCCTGCAGCCTCTAGTTTTGTCTTATCTTGATTATTGTCCAGTCGTGTGGTTGAGTGCTGCAGGGAAAGACCTAGTTAAGCTGCAGCTTGCCCAGAATAGAGCATCACGTCTTTCTCTTCTTGTAATCAGAGGGCAAATATAAATTCTATGGATGCCAGTCTCTCTTGGCTAAGAGTTGAGGAGAGACTGACTGCATCACGTCTTCTTTTTATAAGAAACATTCATCCCAAATTGTTTGCATAGTCAACTTAAACACAGCTCTGAAACACACACTTACCCTACCAGACATGCCACCAGGGGACTTTTCACAGTCCCCAAATCCAGAGCAAATTCAAGAAAGTGTACAGTATTATATACAGCCATTATTGCATGGAACTCCGTTCCATCTCATATTGCTCAAAACCTCACGGCACACCTCTCCCCTATTTAACTTAGATAGTTTGTGTGTATGTGTTGATTTGTCGGCTACGTGTGCCTTTAAAAAATATATTGTATGTAGTTCTGTCCTTGAGCTGTTCTTGTCTATTAATGTTCTTTAATATGTCATGTTTCATGATTTGTGTGGACCCCAGGAAGAGTATCTGTTGCTTTTGCAACAGCTAATCGGGATCCTAATAAAATACCAAAATATCTTCATCCTCTTCCCAATCACCAGACCTAACAAAGGATAGAGCATTCCTCTGTTCAGCACTCAATAACCTAAATTCTGGGTTAGTTCAAGTGTTCTCTATTCCTAACTAACACAAATAGACAGAAGTAGATTGTTTTGAAGTTATAAACTGGTCCAACATCAGGTTGAACAGAGGACTCTATTGACAAGTATGCATATTGTTACGAAAACCAATGACCAGCCTACTGATTTTGCTGCACTCGTTATGTCTAGGGTCTTAGGACTAGTTAACTGGTCTGTAAGATGTGCATCTATGTGAGAAATCAGCATAATGTGCTTGGGTGTTGAATGTACATGTGCCTTTCCTTGGTCCGGGCCTAGCGCTGTTTCTATTGACCTCTTGGTCGGCGAGTCCAAGCGGATTATTATGTTCAGATGGTGACGGAAACAAATATATACAAAAATGAAAACTACAAACGGGTATGCCTAAACAAAACGAAAGGCCTCATGACCACCAAACAAACCAGCAGCCTCACAGCATGCAAGTTGGGACACTGACTGACAATCACCCTAATTGACAGCACCTGATGTGCTTATCAACCAGGCTCATCACCGGGACAAGGTTGCTCCTGCCCCCTGGGGGAAATGAGTGCGGAAGTGGTAGTGAGCTGTATTGTGCTGTCTAAACTACCTAACCTATTCCAAAACAATATGATGTTGATTTTGAATGTCTGTTGCAGACCACTTATGGAAGAAGACCAGGCTCACAATTAGGATGTTGGAAACTCGGAGAGCAAAAAAAATTGCATCTGAGCTTTGGCCGACACGTTGAACAAGCTTTGGACAAGTTCATCCATCCCCCTAAATCCTCAGCTTTTGACTCAATGGAGGTAGTTGCACCTGCTGCTAGTCTGCAGAGATGCACTAGTGATGCAACTATAGTATCACCTCCAACAAAGGCAAGTGGATCAAAACACTGTTAACCTCAGACTAAGGCAGGGATTCAGATCATTCCCTGCTCACAAACCGTGGTTTGGGTTCCATGTTCTACAGCTTTGGAACAGTGTTCAACAATGATGACCCTTTGAGAAATACATCAAAGCACCCCTGAGAAACCCCCCTGTGTTGCGTCTGAATGAGACAAGAAGTGTGTCTGACCACACAGTGGGCTCAGAAGTGTTGAAGAACGGGATAAATCTATCATGAGTTGTACAACCTCTTCCAGCACGCCCATAATCCCATATGGCCAGCCAACAACCACCATTACTATCTTCTCTTCTGATGGTACTCTGAATGCCATTGCCACTTCTCAAAATGGCAGTAGCAGCCTGACCATTAAGCCAGAAAAAGCTAGTGTTGGACTTTGAGAAGAGACACAATGAGAAGAGACAGCTTTCAGCTCCTTCTCCAGGCTGTCTAAAGCACCTCGTCATCTGTAAGACTCACTCAAGGATATAACCCTTAGGGTCATTGAAGCACTGGAGAAAAGGGCAGGAAGTGGCACAACCAGCTCAATCTCACAGTCAGAGGCGTTCAATATGGCCAACACGGCAGTATCCAACCTCATGGCAAATATGTTGGCTGCAGGGAAGGATGTAGCTTCAGCTGAGAGAAGCGTTCAGATCCTTCTATCTACCGGCATCCTCCGGCCATTCATAGACCACCTGGTGGACCAGATCTGCAGCTTCCTTCTGCAGAACAGCACCCCATTGTCTTCAGTGACCTGTCTGCCCAGCAGAAGGCAGGCAGGTGAGATCCAGAGGGAGCTGTCAGCAGAGGGATACTGGGAGATAGTCTATGCCTTCACAGAGCCGTCCCTTCTAGAGCAATTGCTCCAAGTCCTCCTCCTTCCACCAGGAGATACTGATGTGGCATTCTGCTTTCCCTTTCTCAGACCCATTGCGAGTCTGACACCCACTTCATATTCACATACAGGCCAGGCCAGCTCAGGGTGTTCTAATCCACTCTCCAAGATCTGCCAAGGAGTAGTCAATCTCTTCATGCAAGCGATAGCTAAACACGTGGCAGACACACTGTCTCAGACAGCTGGGCTGCTAATTCCTGATGCCGAGCTGTAAAGAAACTGTTTATTGCACTAACCAAGTTCTCAAAAAGATTCTCAAAAAGATTCCCAAGGAGAAGAAATCTGATCCCAACCCAAATGACCAGCCCAGTGGTTCCAGGGATGAGGCTGTTGCCGATCCCAGTCTACCCACAGCCAAACCAGGTACAAAAAAAGAAAGGCAAGAAAATGTCCTTTCTTCAAAAGCTTTGGAAGATCAGCATCAAAAAGAAGATGGAGCGTCTTTAGGAAATGGCATACATTTCCTTTGATTATCTGGAATGAGTTCATATTTAGGATAGTGGCAAAGCCCCCAAAATGTTGAGATAACCCTACCAGAGGTATAACAAACACAACCATATGGTTGTATAAAAATATTTTACTGCAAAAGTGGTTAAATGTATAAATATTGTGACACAACCCCTTAACTCAAAAAGTGCAAAATAATGTAGCCCAATATTGCGATCTCTGATATTGCTCAAATTTGGAATACAGGTAGTCAGCTGTCTGCCCTACATACACAAACAAACAGCATTAGGGTTTTTCCATGCATCTTGGAAATATAGACCTGTAAACACACAGATACTATAGCAGAAATATCAACTATGAATATTTATGATAAACTTCACTTTTTGGTAGCTGTTCATTAGACAACTTTGCGAGTCTAATGTGTTCTCTCTTATTCAGTGCTGTATGGTGCTGCCTGAAAAGAAAGGAATACAGTTACACGTTTTCTCATGTTGTTGTGGCTATTGTAATCGGCTCTAAGGAAAACAAGTGGGCTCAGACATCGAAATTAAATGTTTTGGAGTCCAAGGTTCCTTAAAGGTTTTTGTATTTTTAGCCCCTACTCTTACAGTTAATAATAATCACATATTATCTTTGTATTTTGGCGTCCAAAATCCAATATGGCTGCCATAATTTGAGTTAAGTCAAATCACCTGTAAATATGAATTTTGTAAATGAGGCATTTTTTCAGAATTGTGTACAACAGGCATGCCTATAAAGACGGTTGGTGTGAATACATTTGATTCTGAATCCAATACAGCCAACGGGATTACACTCCAACACCTTCGCCTGCCCTTGTTCATTTTCTCTTGTGTTTTTCTGTTTTTAAAATGGTTTCATACAGCTCTTGGTATATCTAGGACTATGAGTGGTACTACCATGCCTCTGTTGACTTCTAAATGATAAGGAGGTGACTTATTAAGAGTTAGCAATCCTGGAGGGACAAGTTATACCACAGTGGGGGCAAGTTGTAGAGCTAGGGAGAGGGTGTCAGGGTTGGAATCTCTTTCCATTCGTTGGAGCCTCCCAGTTGCCTCATTGATTCTCAAAGAGCCTTGTCACTTGGAATATCTGGTGTTGCCAAGCCAAGCAGTCTGCTGTCTTTTTATATATCCAGAAAAAGGTGTTTGAGTGTTTATGGTTGGGCATATTGGATTCCTAACAAACTACATGGCCAAAGGTATGTGGACAAGCCTTCAAATTAGTCGATTTGGCTATTTCAGCCACACCCGTTGCTAACGTGTATTAAATTGAGCACACAGCCATGCAATCTATATAGACAAACATTAGCAGTAGAATGGCCTGTACTGAAGAGCTCAGTGACTTTCAATGTGCCACAGTCATAGGATGCCACCTTTCCAACAAGTCAGTTGGTAAAATGTCTGCCCTGCTAGACCTTCCCCGGTCAACTGTAGGTGCTGTTATTGTGAAGTGGAAACATATAGGAGCAACAATGGCTCTGCCGCGAAGTGGTATGTTAAAAATCATGTTCTCGGTTGCAACACTCCCTACTGAGTTCCAAACGACCTCTGGAAGCAACGGCAGCACAAGAACTGTTCGTCGGGAGCTTCATGAAATGGGTTTCCATGGCCGAGCAGCCACACACAAGCCTAAGATCACCATGTGCAATGCAAAGCATCGGGTGGAGTAGTGTATAGCTCTGCGCCATTTGACTCTGGAGCAGAGGTAACACGTTCTCTGTAGTGATTAATCCCACTTACCATCTAGCAGTCTGACGGACAAATCTGGGTTTGGTGGATGCACAAATGTATAGTGCCAACTGTAAAGTTTGGTTGAGGAGGAATAAGGAAACTCTTTGCCACCAAAACTTTTACATCAATAAAAAGGAAACATTGGAACATTATTCCTGACATCCAAATGTTAAGAATGGTCTGTGGGGATCTAAAGGATAAACATGCCATGTTGTTTATTATTTTGTGATGCCATTAAGGATGGTACTAAAAAGTCACTGTCTGAAAGTGTACGCATTCTATGTATAAACTTTACATCTAAGTGTTGTATAAAATATATGATTAAATATGAGAATACTTTTGTGAAGATAGCAATGTGATTTTAGCCTTCTAAATGAGAATTGTTTTTCATATAAACTTATGTCCAGTCAGTCCCCACGCCCAATTGAGCACAGACATTGTGTCGGCATGATGGAGCGCCCCCTTTTTACCCGAGGATAAAACCTTGGTAACAAAATTTACATTAGACCAGTTGATGTACAGTGCGACCAAGCGGACAGACGGTGTAAGCCGGACATCACAAATTGTTAAAACTACAAGACCAGAAAGCGTGGAGTGGTGGCTACACGGCTGAAAATGACGAGACCAGTACATTTCCAGGTTACTACTGGCGTGTAAAGTGGTTGGGAGCTGAACCCTGAATAATCAATCATTGAGACCACTACAAGACCAAAAGACGTGAGGCCGTGGTCCACACGTTGAAATGGTTAGAAACTGAATCTCTCAACCTCTACACAAGAAGAACTCACTAGAACTCACTAGACCTCACTAGATCATATCAGTCTGCAGCTGGCATGTAAAGTAGTCTAGAACTTTGCTTAAAGACGCAAGGTGGGAAGGAGAAACCCATCTCGGACAACCGTTGGTACATCTGAAGTATTTGTTCTGACAAACGCTTCACTACCAGAGAAGCTCTACAAATAAGAAGACCGTTGTGGCCTCTGCTGGACAACCAGAGCCTTACATCGAGCCACTCCCCATAGACGGATCGATTGGTTTCAACAGAGACACGACAGAGAAAGTCATCTACGCGTAAATATATATATTGCATATCTTATCCGAATGAGTGGTGGTTCATGTGCAAGGTATTACTGTTCCTTTGAGCATAGGTTCCAAATGTATCCAAGTGTTCTCTCATTGTCTCTCCCTCTCTTTACCTACCCCTCCCTCTCCAGATGTGTAGCAAGCCATTATATCTTGTCAGTCCTCTACGGACTTTTATCTCATGTAAGTGTGTATGTGTATTCGGTGTTATTATTTAGTTAGTAAATAAATAATTAAGCCAAATTGTGTATTGCGGATTCATCAATGAGGCTAGGGTTGTTGCAGATATCAAGGAATATGCAACGTTCAGAATGAGACTGAGGTATTAATGATTAACAAGTGACTGTTATTGATGTAAGAGATATCCATACATCTTTAGAGTTTAAGTCGGGAGATAGTAACTCGTTAAACAACTTTTCCTGTGATACCCCAAATTCCTAATGAGTTAATTGTTATATGATTCATTGAATCAAGTAACAATTAAACATAGTTGATCAAATAAATAACAGTTATCAGATTAATTATGGTCATGTCAAGACAGCCCCATATACAAAGCGAGGTCCATACAGAAATGTTTGTTGAGATCGGTGTGAAAGAATTTGACTGGCCTGCACAGAGCCCTGACCTCAACCCCATCGAGCACCTTTGGGATGAATTGGAATATCTACTGGGAGCCAGGCCTCATCGCCCAACATCAGTGCCCCACCTCTTGTGGCTGAATGGCAGCAAGTCCCTGCAGCAATGCTCCAACATCTATTTATTTAATTTTATTTATTTCACCTTTATTTAACCAGGTAGGCTAATTGAGAACAAGTTCTCATTTGCAACTGCGACCTGGCCAAGATAAAGCATAGCAATTTGACACATACAACAACACAGAGTTACACATGAAATAAACAAAACATACAGTCAATAATACAGTAGAACAAAAGAAAACAAAAAGTCTATATACAGTGTGTGCAGATGAGGTAAGTTAAAAGGCAATAAATAGGCCATGGTGGCGAAGTAATTACAATATAGCAACTAAACACTGGAATGGTAGATGTGCAGAAGTTGAATGTGCAAGTAGAGATACTGGGGTGCAAAGGAGCGAGATAGATAAATAAATACAGTATGGGGATGAGGTAGGTAGATAGATGGGCTGTTTACAGATGGGCTATGTACAGGTGCAGTGAGCTGCTCTGACAGCTGGTGCTTAAAGCTAGTGAGGCAGATATGAGTCTCCAGCTTCAGAGATTTTTGCAGTTCGTTCCAGTCATTGGCAGCAGAGAACTGGAAGGAAAGACAACCAAAGGAGGAATTGGCTTTGGGGGTAACCAGTGAGATATACCTGCTGGAGCGCATGCTACGAGTGGGTGCTGCTATGGTGACCAGTGAGCTGAGATAAGGCGAGGTTTTACCTAGCAGAGACTTGTAGATAACCTGTAGCCAGTGCGTTTGGCGACGAGTATGAAGCGAGGGCTTCCGAGAAGAGTGGAGGCTGTTATAGCAGCAAAGGGGCGACCAACTCCATATTAATGCCCATACTTTTTTACACAAAAATAATCTTGAGTACAGTACATATGTGCAGTACACAAATCTGAAAAATGTCTCTGAATTTAAAATGTGTGTATATATACTGGTGATTAAACCACCATTTAATGGTAATGTGGCAGCCATATTGGAATTTGGACTCAATATTGGATTTGAGTCAAATCTAGTTGGTTCCCCTAACTTAATTGCAAGACTAGGGGCTAAAGATACAAAATCCTTCACGGAACCTTGGACCCCCCAAAAATTAATTTTGATGTCTGAGCCCACTGGTTTTTCTTCGAGTCGATTACAATAGCCACAATATTTAAAAGAAAAACGTGTAACTGTATGTATTTTTGTCAGGCAGGACCACACAGCACTGAATGAGATTAAATTTGACTTGTGAGTTGTGTATTGAACAAAAAAGTTCATCATAAATATTCATAGTTGATACTTCCGCCTATGGTATCTGGGCATACAGTTCTATATTTTCAAAATTCTTTAAGATATCCTAATGCTGTTTGTTTGTATATGTAGGGCAGACAATATTCTGTTTTCAACTTGCCATGACACCACAGACTGCACAAGAGGATAATCCTGCCTCCTGTTCTTCCGAGAAGGAGAAGAACAAGCAGCCCTTATTCGTGAGAGTCTTTTCTACCATGACCAGAGCCCTGAACTGATAGCAGAACACCTCACTAGACTTGTGAGTATCAGCACTGATCTCTCTCTATGGCAATACACTGTACATTGGTTAAATGTACAGGGGCGGCAGGTAGCCTCGTGGTTAGAGTGTTGAACTAGTAACTGAAAGGTTGCAAGATCGAATCCCCGAGCTGAAAAGGTAAAAATCTGTCGTTCTGCCCCTGAACAAGGCCGTTAACCCACTGTTCCTAGGCCGTCATTGAAAATAGGAATTTGTTCTTAACTGACTTGCCTAGTTAAATAAAGGTAAAATATATATTTTTTTATAAAAATAAACAGTAAATCAAGCCAGGTGTTCGCTGCTGTGTCCTTGGACCAAGTTGTCAGCAGGCAAACTTTGTTTGTTTTGCTTTGTTTAATTTCAGTAAAACCTTTCATAGTGTGTGTAAGACTTGGTATAAGCATGAATAACCCCTTTATAATGTCTTATCATCTTAGGGGACTGCAGCTGTCATCTCAAAGGCATTCCTCATAGGGTACTTGAATGCAAAGTTAGAAGAAGCCCTTGAGTCGCTGCTGTAGCAGGCTTTGTACCTCAGTGGTATTAAGCATGTCCATCTAATGGGATAAAAAATGGTTTGTTGTTGTCAGAAGTCATTCCTGTAGGATTGTATTGGAATTATGTTGAGTTTCTCTGTGTAACATGATTGCATCCAATCTGATGTGAGACAGAAAAACTAATTTACAGAAAAGCGGATAGGAAATTGAATTTAAGATGGTTGGTTGATTGTGGGGCCTCAAAGGTTTGAGTGACGGAACATTCTGTAAACTAATTTTAGCAGCCAACACTGCACCAGTGGTTGTTGGACAGGCCCAATTGACTGTCTGTATCTACTGAAAACAGAATACTAGGCCTACAGCGTTCTTCTTGCTCTCATATTTGATACAGTGTTTATTCCATTAATAAGTTCAAGGACAGTACTGAGTTTATAGGTAAAGTAAGGGCAACGGTTAGCTCTATTTCCATTGCTTATTACCTACAGCTCTTAACACTCCTCAATCCTCTTCTCTCCTCGTCCTCCCCCTCTGCAGTGCTGGCTGGAAGGTGGGGCTAATCCATTGATAGGCGAATAATGAGAATCTCTAACAAAGGGATTGCAATGGGGATTGGGATCTCTTTAAGAGTCCGGTCTAAACCACTGGGGACTAACACTGGGGGGGGGGGGGGGGGGGATTATCCTAAAATAGATAATTCTGGTGTACTGTTTGTAAACATCTGTTTGGACTAATAGTATAGAAGTGGAGAGTATTCTGTACTCTGTATTTGAAAGACTGCACCCTCTTCAGTACATACCCCTCATGAGTCATATTGGGGGGCACAGCTCATCTGCCTAATCATACTGCAAACTACAGACAATTTTCAAAATCACTAACATGCTGTGTTGCTTCTACTGAGATCTTGTGTGTATGTGGTGCACAGCAGGTCAGGGACATCATCCTCATGATTTTCACTCCTAATGAGATCGTATCCCAAGGTATTCCACACACATGCACAGACTCTTATCTTCTGAGTGTGTACGCTATAACTGTGTAGCGAGGGCATATGGCAGGCAGCGTGTGCGCTCACTCCTTACAGTGTCGTCATTCCCTTTACGATGATAAGAATGTGATTACTCCCGTGGGTGAGGGACCTTGGCCTGTATTTCAGTTAGTTGACTGAGTCTCGCGGTGGACAGTTAACAGGGAATGGGACTTTTTAATGACCATGTTGGTGACAATGGCATGATATATGGACAGTGATGAGAGAGAATGAATTGCTGTTACAGACGTTGCCATTTGAAAATGTGTTCATCTGCCAGCTGTCCAAATGTCCCCATTGTGTGTGTGTGTGTGTGTGTGTGTGTGTGTGTGTGTGTGTGTGTGTGTGTGTGTGTGTGTGTGATGGTAATGGGAAATGGGGAGTCACAGTCCCCGGGGCTTGACCTTTTGACCTTTCCCCTTAGTTATCTCAACCTGCTGTGCCTGTGTGACACTTTGACAGTTGTCCGCCCATATGACATCTAATCAATACATTTTTGGGGGGCTTAGTGACCTAAGCCCAACAGTTGGCCGCAGACGGCAAAGCAAATGTGAGCATTCCTACCTAATAGCTCAGTCTATAAACCCAGTGCACCATGCTTCCTTGTCTCTTTCTTTTTTAATGAAAATGATGCACATTCATCAATTCCTTAAAAAACATTTTGTCTTTCCTAACAACATGAATCTGTCCTTCTCTTGATCATCCTTGTAGATGAAAAGCACTGATATACTCCCGTTCCAATAAAATTATTTGTTCAGAGCGTATCTAAATACACGCAGCTACATTTCTTGACCCACAACAATTCATAAATGTGCTGACCAATGGAGGTTCAGGAATACTCTATCAGGGCCAGTAAGAGATGAGGGACAATCCAAACACTCAGCTGCGACCAGAGGTCAACGGAAGGAGGTGCCATTCTCTCATTTACTTTTCCCTCTCTTTGCCTCTTTCTCTCTCTCTCTTTCTCTCTGGTTTGTCATGGTAATGAAGGCACTGAGGGAGGCTCTTTAACCTGCTGCTGAGGGGGGTTGTGTGCATGTGATGGGGGGGGGGGGGGGGGGGTCCGGTGAAATGAAGCAATGCAGTCATATAAACATGGAGTGCATTGAAGCAGAAGAAGGATGGAGGGAAGAAGGGGGTAGAAAGTGGGTATGGCATGGGACCCTGAGGACAGGCAAGGTGGACTGAGTGCATGGAACCATGCAGGACCACGTGTTGTGGAGCATGCAGGACCACGTGTTGTCTGGTGTTCGCCTCCTGTACCCTGTTGCCCAACAGACAACACGTTCGGTGTCGCATTGTGTCACATTAGTCTGAACTGTATGTAATTTTTTTCCACGTACGTAATGCTTTACTTAGTACGGTACACCCTTACCAAAAAAACTGGCTTCTGGCAAACAAATTTGCGGAAAACTCATATTTTCACATGCAAATTAGTTTTGCTGCAAACTATTGGGGTAACTTGTGAACTTCTGGCAAACAATTTTGGGAAACTTGTGGCGAACATTTTGTTTCCTACGAACTCAGTATGAATGTGCAAATTAGATCAGGTTTTTTGTTACTGCGTGTTAAACAACATTGAAATATATGTAAATAAACCGAATCACATAACTTTAAATTAACTTACTTAAAATATTTACTACAACATACATTTTATACAACTTGAAATCATTAGCATGATAATGAAGAAAATAGCAAAGACAAGTAAATGTAACTACAACATCTACATGAGAGAAGTGTGAACACTATGGGGATGTTGACCTCAGGATGTTTAAAGGGACAACCACAGAATGATTTACATGTGCCAAGTGATAATTGAGCAATAGATTAACCAATTTGATTTTAAAAGAGAATTAACAAAATATGAATGATAAAACAACGAAAACTAAATCAATCCCATTTCAGAACTACTGTCTTTTTGAGAGAACTTTGAAGATGGCGGCCAATTCCTTCATCCAAAGTTTGTTGAACGCATGCACTGAAACAATCAAAACAAAACAAAATTAGGATACTAAAAGAATTACTGAAAAATATTTATATTTTGGCATCTTAAAAGGTAAAAATTGAGTTATGCCTAACATGACAATTCATATGATTAAAAATATATATATTTTGTTACTCTAAAAAATGCTTGGTTAAAAATAACCCAATTTGGGTCATTTCGACAACCCAGCGCTGGGTCAATATTGGACAAACACAGAATTTGGTTAATTCAACCCAGCACCGTGGGTTGAGGGCTTGACCCAACTGCTGGGGAAATTAGACTATATTACTGGGTTAAAAAATCCCAGTGTGTTGGGTTGTGACATAAACCCAGCAAATTGGGTTGGTAAATTGACCCAGCAGCTGAGCAACCAGGTTTTCCTTAGGCAGTTTGCCTGTGCATAGTTGTATTCCTGTCCCGTTGGTATAAAGGGATCGGGAGACAGGCGCAGGAATGCGTAATAGTTTTTTTAATTGACCCAAATTACAGCGTGCCTTGTAAAGGCACAGGGACGAAGACCAAACAAACAAATATACATAACACAGGGTTGAGACCCAAACAAAATAGCGAGGAGTACCTCGAATAAATACACAAGCGCACAATGATACCACATGGGACGAGACCCTTAATCATCTGCGCAATACAAGTGGCACGAAAGCCAAAACAACAAGGCACAGGTACTCACAGGCACAAAGGACATTGGAACAATAATCGACAAGACAATGGTGAACAAAGGCCACACTTATACAGTTACTAATCAGGGGAGAATATGGGGACCAGGTGAGCATCATAACACAGTTCAGTTCCTAGAGGCCGGTGACGTAGACCTCCTGAAACTGGTGCACGGAATGAGAAACAGTACCGGAGGGATCCGTGACAATACATCCCCCCCCCCCCCCCCCCCCCCACACACACACACACAATGTGCTCCCAGCAGTGGGATGACACCGGCCTTGAGGACGATCACAGGAATACAGTGCTGGTCGATCAGGACCCGATGCAGCTGCCGAAGTTGCGTCGTCGGACAGGCTAGTTGCCGCTGCCGAAGTTGCGTCGTCGGACAGGCTAGTTGCCGCTGCCGAAGTTGCGGACCAGTCGCAGCGTTGTCGGACGGGCCATTCTCGCTGTCTCCCTTAAATGGTCGCTTATCCTGTTACGTTGGCATGAAGGATCGGGAGACAGACGCAGGAATGCGTAATAGTTTTTTTATTTTTTATTATGGCGTGCCGTGTAAAGGCACGGGGGACAAAGACCAAACAAACACTTAACAAAAACACAGGGTTGAAACGCAAGCAAAAGAGCGATGAGTACCTCGAATAAATTACACACATGCAGAATGATTAACACATGGGACGAGACCCATAATCATCTGCGCAATCCACAAGGGCATGAAAGCTCAAAACACATAGCACAGGTACTCACACGCACCAACAGACATTGTAACAATAATCGACCCCCCCCAATGGAATCCAAAGGGCACACATATACAAATACTAATCAGTGGGAATAGGGGACAGCTGTGCGCAATGAAAGTTCTGGAGGGATCCGGGACAATTCCGTTTCTTTTTATCCTAAAAAAACTCCATAGTCCTTGCCGATAACAAGCATGACATGATGCAACCACCATCATGCTTGAAGATATGAAGACTGGTACTCTGTGATGTGTTGCCCCAAACATAATGCTTTGTATTCAGGACATGAAGTTAATTTTTTTGCCACATTTTTTGCAGTTTTGCTTTGGTACCTTATTGCAAACAGGATGCATGTTTTGAAATATATTTATTCTCTACTGGCTTCCTTCTTTTCGGGTTAGTATTGCGGAGTAACTACAGTGTTGTTTTAATGCCACCATTGGCCTCATGGTGAAATCCCTGAGTGGTTTTCTTCCTCTCCAGCAACTGAGTTAGGAAGGACGGCGGTGTCTTTGTAGTGACTGGGTGTATTGATACACCATCCAAAGTGTAATTAATAACTTCACCATGCTCAAAGGGATATTCAATGTTTGCTTTTTTGATGTTTACCCATCTACCAATAGATGTCTTTCTTTGCGAGGCATTGGAAATCCTCTCTGGTCTTCGTGGTTGAATCTGTCTTTGAAATTAACTACTCGACTGAGAGACCTTACAGATAATTGTATGTGTGGGGGTACAGAGATGAGGTAGTCATTCAAAAACACTATTAATAAGTCCATGCAACTTATTATGTGACTTGTTAAGCACATTTAAAAATATATATATAAACTATTTTGACATTGTGGAGTATTGTGGCCAGTCACACAAAGTTGCAATTTTATCAATTTTAAATTCAGGCTGTAATACAACAAAATGTGGAAAAATTCAAGGGGTGTGAATACATTTCTGAAGGCACTGCACATTGCTAAGGTTGCTGTGTTCTAAGTTGGGAGTCATTTTACAGCTTGCATTGATGGTATCACGTTTCTATAACTAAATAGTTAGATTACAAATAACTGATAGCAGTTTGTCGGACATTGCCAAAAAACAGAAATGTGTTTAGAATAAATAAATGTACACAATATATGAAACCAGCTCCTCTTCCCATGACAGATTGGCCACGTTAGTTACGGTCGTCACTATCTGGGCTTGTGTCAAAGTCATCACAGTCAAATGCAAATGTTGACTTCCCACCGACACCGCAGCTTGACAACGTTAGGACGGATGCCATCTTTGGTGAGTTTGTTGAATGCACTGAATGAAGTGTTGGCTTTCAGTTATCTTTCTTTAAATGACTGATTCATTACATACTCTATTCTGATTTCTGTTATTTCATACTTGTATTTTTTCATATAAAGTAATGTGTCTGCATCCGGGGGTGGGGGTGAAGATCTTGTGGGAGGCTGCACAGAACAAATTCTCCTATAAAAGGAAACCCAGCAAACCGGGAACATTCCCATAACATTAGCTAAGATAAAAGACCTTGCTTGGGAACATTGAGGGTTTAACCCCACATGTGCAGATTGTCAACCTATGAAGTGTAAAAAAAAATATGGTTGTGTGTGAATGAGTAACTGCAAGGTAAAATGTATATTGCGTGAACATCAATGGAATATTATGTTCAACCTAAAACAAATATGCTATAAATGTAAGAATGAAATAAGTTGTCATTTTATGACAACATAAAGGGAATGTCCTGTGCAACCTATGTGAAAATCACAAGAATATTCTTGTAACATCTCAGACAACTCCAATAACTTAATGAAATGTTCTGGGAACCTTTAAAGAACTTAGACAACATTTAAAGAACTTTAAAGAACTGTCAACATTCTAACAATATTCTAGGAATGTCCTGTGCAACCTATGTTAAACATTGTATCAATGTCATCACAACTGAGCATATTTTGTGTTTTGGGAACAACTCCCAAAACCTAATTAAATGTTTTGGGAACTTTTAAAGAACTTAGTAAGGCTGTTCTGTCATCATTCTTGCAACATCATGGGAATGTCTTTTGCTCCCCGATACAAACATAATTTGAATGTCAGCACATGTCTTGTCATGTCCCCACGATGTTCCCATAACCTAAAGAAACGTTCTGGGAAACTTTAAAGAACAGACTCAATGTTTTCTGAGAATGTTCTTGTAACATCAGGTGAATGTTTTTTTTGCAAACTAAAATGAACATTGTAGAATCCTCTGCACAACTGGACACTTTCAGTGTTTTGGGAACATTTGTGTCATCTTGACATAGTTTCAGAACAGATGTTGTTTGGAATAACTAGCTAACTAAGGACTGGTTATTTATTAAGTTTGAATGTGAAATCAAATGTTATTTGTCACAGGCACTGAATACAACAAGTGTAGATCTTACAGTGAAACGCTTGCTTTACAAGCCCTTCCAAATTATGCGGAGTTAGAATAAGAAAAACAAAAACAAGAGAAATAAAACACGAGTAGGAAGCTATATATAGGGAGAGCAAGTACCATATCAACGTGCAGGAATACGAGGTAGTAGCAGCAGTGTATAAAATTTGTGAACGTGTACATGTGTGTGTGTTTGTGTAAGAGTGTCAGAGTGAGTGTGTGGATAGAGTCCTGTGAGTGTATATGGAGTTTGTGCAAAATAGAGTCGGTGCAGATAGTTCGGGTAGCTATTTCATTACGGGGGGGGTGGTAAATGTCCATGGGGGGAGCAGCAGGGGGAGTGGGGGAGGGGTGATGGAGGCCAGGAGAACAGGCAGTGGCTCAGATGGATGAGGTCCCTGATGATTTTCTTGGCCATCCTGCGAAACCTGGTGTTATAGGTGTCCTGGTGGGTAGGCAGTGTGCTCCCAATGGTACTGTACGTTTGGCTGAGCGTACCATCTTCTGTGGCACCTTGCGGGCGGCAGTGGTGGAGTTTCCGTACCAGGCTGTGATGCAATCTTACAGTATGCTCTTGATGGTGCTACTGTAGAACACTGAGGGCCCTCAGCGTCAGGGCAAATTTCTTCAGCCTCCTGACGTTGAAGTGTCACTGGCGTGCCTTGTTCACAACGGTGTCTGTGTGGTTTGACAATTTCAGTTCCTTGGAAATGTGTACGCCGAGGAACTTGAAGTTTTTGACAGTCTCAATGGTGGCCCGGTTGATGAAGATGGTAGCATGCCCAGTCTGGTTACTCCTGAAGTCCGCAATCAGCTCCTTTGTTTTGCTGAAGTTGAGGGAGAGGTTGTTTACCTAGCACCATGCCTTGAGAGTGCCTACCTCCTCCCTGTAGTGCGTCTTGTCATTGTTGGTAATCAGGCCTACTACTGTCGTGTCGTCAGCGAACTTGATGATGGAGTTGGACCTGTGTGAGGCCACGCAGTCGTTGGTATACAGGGAGTACAGAAGGGGACTGGGAACTCACCCTTGTGGGGCCCCCGTGTTGAGGTTCAGTGTGGAGGAGGTAGTGGCACAGTGACATTTAGTGTTCCCTACCTTCACCACCTGGGGGCTGCCCGTCAGGAAGTCCACGACCCAGTTGCATAGGGAAGTGTTCAGACGCAGGGCCATGAGCTTTGTGGTGAGCTTAGAGGGCACTATGGTATGGAAGGCCGAGCTGTAGTCAATGAACAGCATCCTCACATCTGCATTCCTTTTGTCCAGGTGAGTGTGGGCAGTGAGCAGTACAATTGCGATTGCGTCGTCTGTGGATCTGTCAGGCGGTAAGCGAATTGGAGAGGGTTGAGTGTGCTGGGGGTGAGGAAGTTATGTGGTCTTTGACTAGCCTCTCAAAACACTTCATGATGACGGAAATGAGTTCTACAGGTCGGTAGTCTTTCAGTTCAGTTACTTTCCCTTTCTTGGGCACGGGGATGATAGTGGACATCTTGAAGCAAGTGGGGATAATGACTCGAGTTAGAGAGAGAAAAATGTCTGCTGGTCTGCAGCTAGGTTGCTGTCTGGGCCGGCAAGGGTTAACACGTTTGAAGGACTTACATACGTTCTCCATGGAAACCATAAGCACATGACCCTCGTTGTCCTCAAGGGCTTTCCTTGGCAGCTCAGAGTCGTCGTTATACTCGGAGCATGAGAAAAAGGTGATAAGCATGTCCTCTAGGGCGGCATTGGTGTCTGCGACATGACTGGTTTCTTTTTGTAATCCATGATCGTTAGAAGCCCCTGCCACATACCCGCTGAATTGCTCCACTTTGTCCCTATACTTGTGTTTCGCCATCTTGATCGATCTGCGTAGGTCGTATTTGTACTGTTTAACCATACAGTTGTCCCAGTCACCTTGCTATGTTTATAAGCTGCATCTCTCCTTCTGTTTCACAACAAGGTTGCCATCCATCCACCGGTGGAGGCTTCTCAGAGAAGGAAGGGGAGGACCATCCTCTGTGAATTTATTAAAAATATAAATAGTGAAACATTAAAGAAGTTATTATTTTTTAGATAAAACTATACTAAATATATTCACATCACAGCAGCACTCTGTAGAGTGGCACCAAGGTGTAGCCAGATGACAGCTAGCGTCTGTCCTCCTCTGGGTACATTGACTTCAATACAAAAACTAGGAGGCTCATGGTTCTCACCACCCTTCATAGACTTACACAGCAATTATGACAACTTCCGGAGGATGTCCTCCAACCTATCAGAGCTCTTTTTTGTTTTGTATTCAAGTCAATATACTCAGAGGAGGATGGAAGCTAGCTGTCCTCCGGCTACACCATGGTGCTACCGCACAGAATGCTGTTGACGCTTTGCAAAATGGTGTGTTTTAATCAATAATTTGGTGACGTGATTTGTGTCATTTTATCTAAAAATGATAACTTTTTTAAGGTTTTAAAATTTTCTATCATGAAATTCACTGAGGAGGATGATCTTCTCCTTCCTCCTCTGAGGAGCCTCCACTGCCACAGTGAAACTTTATTCCGTGAGGAACTATACCTTATCATGGAGTGACGTTTCACTGTGGTCACGTGGGTTGTACTGGCGTACGGATGTAAAAATCCCTCAAAATATGGCATTGGAGACCATTCAAATTAGCCCCATGGTTGCCTTGTTAAATCTTGTTCATTCTCTCCAACTAAATACCATGACTGTTTTCTCATTAGCTGGGAATGTTATTTGATATGTCCGATACAACATAATTTGGTCGGTATCGTTACCATGCTACTGCATACTCATTAAAAATATACATTTCCTGTGCAGGTTGTGCTATTAGCATCGCTAGTATTCACGGGTTGAAGACGAAGTCACTTTTGAGTGTAATGACACGAATATATATCATTCACAACATTTTGACGGGAGTTATAATCCAGTTATAATACCTCCCAAAATGTAACTATGGTGTATCAATATTGCTTTAATTCAGGCTTGGCTGAACTACTTTCAATTGGGAAAGATTGGCCCGTAGCATTCTAATTGGCATTATAGCTGATGCTAACCAGATTAGCATCTCATATTTTCTTAGAGTATTTCAGATAGCATCTATGCACGCGGTACTTCCGCATTCCACTGGGCCAGCTTGCCAACTCCCTGTGCTACTGAAAGCTGCCCTGTCACCAACTGAAAATGTTAGTATGGAGCCCTGTGACTATATGCTCCTACAGGGGTGGACAATTGCAGTCCTCGAGGGCCGGATTGGTGTCACAGTTTTGCCCCAGCCCCAGCTAACACACTTTACTTCAATAATCACCTAATCATGATCTTCAGTTTAGAATGCAATTTGATTAATCAGCTGTAATGGCTAGGGATGGCAAAAAAGTGTGACACCAATCAGGCCCTCGAGGACTGAAGTTGCCCACCCCTGCACGGTTTTACACATAGTATAGAATGTGAATTATAGGATATTTAGGCTATCCTCTCACAACATAAAAATGGAAACATTACTGGAGACACGTTGCACTTGATTGTTCCGAAACACTTTCAGAGGTGGGCAAAATGGGTATTTTGCACGTCTAGGCCTGTCATTTAAAAGCAAACTCATGTGTTCGGATGACTCAGCTCGTATGTATCTGTCTGGTCTTAACATGCTCAATGGACTGCTATTATGGAATTATGCTTATCATTTTCAAAGGCATTGTACAAACATCAGTGTCTGTTGCTAGTAAGTATTTCAGGGTTTTATTACAGGTTATAACACATAATAAAAAAACATTTAACCAAACACTTATTCTGACCAATAGTTTTGTATAGCAGCAATTGTGCAATTGATGCTTTTCAGGTTAGCATGGAAATAAATTCAGACACCATGAAATCCAGCATATAGGCTGACAGCTAACTGTCTTGACCAAGCTTCCTTGATGCTACTCTACCCACGCATCACAGAAAGCATTGGCAACATTCAGAGATAGCATGTTCAGTAGACTATACGAGCTGGCTGGGCGTACGCTCTCCTGGGACATTCTGGACATTCCTGCTATTGTTATTTCATTAAGGGGCCATTGATGACCTCGGCCATTCACAGCAGCTGACCTTCAGAGTCCAGACTCATTGTGTTGGTGGACACTAGGCTCTGTGGAATAGAGACCAGAATAGGTCTGTGGCCACTGCACTGCGCCCTCTAAAACAAGTGCCCTCTCAGTCACACACACACACACACACACACACACACACACACACACACACACACACACACACACACACACACACACACACACACACACACACACACACACACACACAGCTATCTGATTTTTTGTATTTTCTACAAAATTACAGCATTTTTTAACTATCTTCTGACCAGGGTTGGGGAGTAATTGATTTCATGTAATCAGTTACATGTAATCTGACAACAACAACAAAAACTGTATCTGTAATCAGTTTCATTACCAGTGAAAATATTGTAGTTGGATTACAGATACTTTTTGGATTACTTTTAAATTCAGAAAGGATGTTTGAAAAAATACATTATAACACCTTTCTCTTTCCTCAATTACATTCTATATAGTATTGGAAAAAGGTGCAAGTTTAAGTTTGTTCTACCTGAGTGAGTCTGACCACAAGCCAGAGATGACACACCAAATGTGTTTGTTGGAACCTTTTTTGTCTTCTTTTAGGTAATCCAAAAGCAACTGAACGAAAGATTAAGTTATTGAGCTTGTGTAATCAAAAAGTTCCATTACTGATTACAATTTTGGACAGGTAACTAGTAACTGTAACAGATTACATTTAGAAAGTAACCTACCCAACCCTGCTTGTGGCCTATATCGTTACCCATCAGGGACAACCATAGCCAAGATGTTCAAAGAGTATAATGCTCAAAAGGGAACTGTACAAAGAAATAATCAGATCAGGCGAGTTTCGAGTGTTATCTGTCTGTAGATAAGTTATCTTGTGTGGCTTTTTTTCATTCTTTGTGGTAACAGTCGCTTTTCAGCCTCCCTGCAAATACTCACCATAATTTCATGCCAAGATCTGTGATCTGTCTGTCTGCTATTAGTATGTATCATCTGTATTTACACTGCTTTTCTATTGTTTGTTTGTTGTTCATTTGTTTCCTCAGTGATAGTTTCAAAATCTCAGTGGCATTTATTTACCCCCCTATTCCCCAATTTCCTTAATTAACTGCTGGGCCTCGGGCCTTCGCCTCTCAAAGCAATCAGTAGCAATTTATGAGCGACGTGTGATTGCATGTGTGTGTTTCTGCTTGCTTACTGGCCTGCTTTCTTGTTTACTTGTTCCTGTTAGTGATTATGCATGCGTCTGAGTTTGAGGGTCTCTCCCTCTCTCTTTGTGTGTTTGGGTGAAGAGAGTGCAGCTGCAACTCTCAAATCAAGCCCTTTCCTGAGCAGTGAGTGAATAAGCGAGGGATGAGAGAGGGGAGGGTGGGGCCCCTCTTCCTGTGTGCAGGGAGGGTGGGACCCCTCTTCCTGTGTGCAGTGAGGGTAGAACCCCTCTTCCTGTGTGCAGTGTGAAGTGTGTGCGATGCAATGAAGTCTAAAGGCTACATGGTTTATGTGCGTAGACTATTTTTGTTGCGTTACACCCAGAGAAGAAGTCTGCCTTGTGTAGTGTATATCCACTAAGGGGCTTGGGGTAAGCCAGAGTAGCTTACCAAGCAAGAGTGGCCGAGGCACTCTTATTTTTTTTTTGTGATTCTTTTTTTGTCGATTTTTACCCCTTTTTCTCCCCAATTTTGTGATATCCAATTGTTTTAGTAGCTACTATCTTGTCTCATCGCTACAACTCCCGTACGGGCTCGGGAGAGACGAAGGTTGAAAGTCATGCGTCCTCCGATACACAACCCAACCAAGCCGCACTGCTTCTTAACACAGCGTCATCCAACCCGGAAGCCAGCCGCACCAATGTGTCGGAGGAAACACCGTGCACCTGGCAACCTTGGTTAGCACGCACTGCGCCAGGCCCCCCACAGGAGTCACTGGTGCGCGATGGGGTAAGGATTTCCCTACCACCGGCCAAACCCTCCCTAACCCGGACGACGCTAGACCAATTGTGCGTCGCCCCCACGGACCTCCCGGTCGCGGCCGATACGACAGAGCCTGGGCGCGAACCCAGAGTCTCTGCTGGCGCAGCTGGCACTGCAGTACAGAGCCCTTAACCACAAAAAGAGTGCCTCGAGGGGCCACCCGGGAGGCCCCTCGAGGCACTCTTTTTGACTCTAGCTAGCAACGACATTTGAACTTCGGGACCTGGTGTCATATGCCTGTTTACGAAAGCTAGCTAGCCACAGAAGCAAACATGTCTCTCTATGAATTGTAGTTGCTAAAGTTTGAACAGCCAGAGCTTGAACTGCTCTTATTACTCAGGAGGAGAAAAAACTGAAAACCTACAAGAGGGGACGATGGAGAACACAAGACTCTTGTCCAACCTTTGCAAAGCATTGACGAGGAAAGACATTATCAATACTTTCGGCTCTCTGTTGCCAGATTTGACGGCTCGCTTCAGCGGCTTGCCCCTCACATCGTGTATGCGAGAGAGCTCACAGCTTGCCCGTAATTGATGCAGGAAGGCTGTCTGTGACCCTTCGGCTTTTGGCGATTGGCAGCACACACACAGCAAAGTATTGCTGTGAGTTGTAAGTTAGGAATCTCAACAGTTTGTGTCATAGGCACCATCAGGGCTCAACTCTGTTTCTGGGCTGTCCAAAACACCACCCCAGTCCACCACCTACAAGCAGATGGCGAATACATTGGGAAAAATTGCAAGCAATCTTAAAATATCTTCATAGGCTCCTTTTGAGTTAAAGTGCTTACTCAAAATTACAGATTTTTATAAACATCTCAGTCTAATTGGCACACATACACACCACACTGTCTTATTTCAGATTGTTGAACCAACCCTGATAATCAGTATGATAACAACACTGAACATTTCCCACTCACAATTTCTCCCATCCAGAAAAGAGCAAATTCCACATGATCTAACTACGTCTATCTACATAGGATTGGAAACACAGACACTGTACAAAAGGACCCGGCTGCATGACAGAACACAAGCATTTCGCTGCAATAACATCTGCTAAATATGTGTATGCGACCAATGCAATTAGATTGGATTTGACAAGAGCACATAAAGTATTTGGCATATTATTGGTGTCTGTCTGACGGTGTTTCATGTGAACACGAAACCAATCCAGGTGTCAGACAATCGGTGGGACACACACACCAGCGGCAGCCCCACTTCTCATCTCCTTCATCCTTTTCAGATTGCGAACATACCGGTCCCAAATCTTTCTCCATGTTTCTTTGATATCAGTATCAGTGATCAAATGTGATATCCGTGATATCTCCTTCCAGCTGTTGTCTTTTGCGTGTTTGTCCGAATACAACTGCATCGAGTGGTTGTAAAGGCTCTCGTATGTCTCACCAGTTTGCACAGACGCTTCCTAAAACGTGTGACGAAAAACGACCATTGCGACACTGCGCTAAGCTCTGCCAGCCCTGCTAGCGAATTCTATGTTGACCCCTTTACATGCAGAAAGCTAATGGAAGCCCTCATGTCAGGCCATTTTCTCCCTCTCTACCCCCACCTTGTTTCCAATGGCTCATTACCACCACATGGAAATGCTTTCTATGAGAACATAGGCCTCCTGACTCCTCCAACCGTGTGCTTTCTTCTGGGCCCTTTCATTTTCCTATCACGCTGTCGGCTCAAGCAAATAAAGAGAGAGAGCGCCAGAAGTATACTGCTGTATAGAATGGACCATGGATGAGACTACCTTTAAAAGTACACTGAGGGTGTTCCACCAAAATAAGGTGAGTCAACTGAATGTAATCGAGTCAACCCAATTTTTTATTCATTGTTCAAAGCTTCTTTCATAGGACAACTTGTGTTTCTGTTTTACAGGTGTTCTGGAACAATCAGGTGGCTTCGCTGTTCAGTAGTTGGAGCTACTCAAACAGTGTTTTGCCTTCTTTACCCCAAGATAAATTAGATTTGGGCATTGTAGGAAGACACTTAATCCATTTGGGACGGTGTCTAATCATAATTTGTACTTGTGTCAATGAATCAAATGTTTCTTCCTCAGAGAAGAATCAGGATTTTTACACACAGTTGCGAATGTGTCATTTTTGTAATCTTGCACAAGATGACTGTATTCATTTGTTATTCATGTACAGTACCAGTCAAAAGTCTGGACACACCTACTCATTCAAGGTTGGCTACTTTAAAGAATATATTTTGATTTGTTTCACACTTTTTTTGGTTACTACTACTACTACTTTCATAGTTTTGATCTTTGATCTTCACTATCATTCTACAATAAAGATTTTTTTTAAAAGAAGAAAAACCCTGGAAAGAGTAGATGTGTCCAAACTGTATTGTATCCAAACTGGTACTGTATTTTTGGAGGCCAACTTTATAACAAATGTCACTGACTCCTTTGTGTAGCCTTATCACCAACCATTACTTCAGCGCACAGAGAAACAGTCATACCCATGTTCTTTAAGACAGAGTGAGGACTTTACGTCATGCCCTGTGTGTGCAGTGGATCTATCAAGATAATTCAGTTGCAATAAGTTCACTGGCACTACAAGGCTGTAGCAAATGTGTGTTTTTCAAAAGATTTATCCAAAAGATTAATCCTGTGCGTGACTGCGTGTGTGGGGTCATTGAGAGACAGATGAAAGGATGGGGGGTATGAATACCCTGGAAAAAGGGGGTACAAAAGATTAGGTGCATTTGCAGATCTCTTGAAAAGTGGATCTAAAAAGATGTGTGCTCCAGCACATAGAATGAAAGGACTGCTTTTCTCCCTCAAGCTTGGGTTTGAGAGGGCAGTAAGAAAAAGGCTCTTAAAATGAAAAAGCTTAATCAGTAACTTCCAGGTAGGAGACCATCTAAAATGTTTATATTACTTTGACTGTTATTGTCACAGTTATGTATTATGGGCCTATAGAATGGCAGAATCTACAAACCTTTCTTTAAAAGTGTGTTGTTCTTGTCATCACAACCGAGAAATCTGTGATGAAACCAATGAGTTCCTTTTAGCCTGGTTTCAGATCTGTTTGTGCTCTATAGCCTTGATAACAACCATAAGTTGGTTATACATCACAAACAGATCCGGGACCAGATTTCCTTTGCGTCCTGCGCAAAGATTGACACATTTCAAATGGCATAAACACAATGTTGTTCTGTGTGCTAAACTCTACACTGATCCTTTAATCTTCTCATTTTCATTTTAGTTTTTTTTTGTTTCTACTATTTCTCTTTTGTCTCTCTGCATTGTTGGGAAGGGCACCTTAGTAACCGTTTCAACGTTAGTCTACAGCCGTTGTTACAAAGCATGTGACAAATAAAGTTATCTTTTGAAAAAGTTAACATTTGTTCAGCTACAGTCCATGTGAAACAGTCACGGATGTTAAAAGGTTTCTCAAGTTGAATAAACAGGATGAAATAAGCAAAGAGTGCTTTTGTACTGTTGATCGAATTATTCACATGCCAAGTCATCACTGTTTCGCCATGGGTAGTTACAACGCAGTCCAAAGTATGAAGAGTAGTTTATCACGGAGAGAGATAATTGAGAAAAGCATTGTTCCTCATTAAATTACCCATGGCAAGTTGCTCTTTACTGTTCTGTGCGAGTACAGAAAAATGGATAGATTGGCAGAAACATTGGGATTACAAGGACAAAGGGAGCTCTAAAGAGGTCGTGAATAAACCTTTTAAACCGTTGCACTAAACTCCAAAATCTCTCCAAATACTGCATGCAGGGAAGTCATACTGAAAGGTCTAACTGTACAATGTGCTAGGCCTCCAGCTTGCAGCACTCACAGTAGCACATTCTAGTATACAGAAAGAGAACATACGAAAACAACCTGTTTTGCCAACATGGTTGTTAGGTTATTGCACTGTGCAACATTGAGCTATGAGCATATCCAACCCAGTCTATGTAACATGAGCTCTTATGTTATATCAAATTGATAACATGTTTATAAGCATATTGCTCTCCACTGTACATGAACCTATGCCTGACTGCAAGGCAGAAGGATATACATTCTTAATTTACTCTTCATCTCCTGAAAATGAAACGTCATGCTCTTCCCTCGATCCTATTATAGGTTATTTTTCACATCTGTCTTCAATTCATCTTCATTTCGTATATGTGGTAAAGACCTCCACAGGCAACAGAAAGTGCTTAATTTGCTCCTATTCATCTCATATATTTGTAAAAGGCTCTTGGGTATATTACTGGGACCAAATCATAAAACAAATGAAAGATTGTTGAATAGGTTTCTGGATTCATCCCAAGCCAAGTCCAACTGAATATCTCTGTCTCCTCTCTTTTCATTTGAAATTCCCTCTTCAAAAAATGAACTGTCAGATATGCAAACAAACAATCAAGCATGTGCACAGACACACACACAAGCCCCCTGCTCCCCAGCACACACACAAGCCCCCTGCTCACCAGCACACACACACACACACACACACACACACACACACACACACACACACACACACACACACACACACACACACACACACACACACACACACACACACACACACACACACACACACACACACACACACACAAGCTCCTTTCTAGTTGCAGTGACAGGTGGCTCTTGGGGGTTTGTGCTAAAACGACTGAACAGCTGCACAAAGGAGCCCTACTGGGTCTTTTTATTTTGGTGTGGGGGGGGTCCCCTCTCAAGCGTGCCGATTACCCCCCATCACAGCCCCCTCCTTGGCAGATGCTCCTTGAAATCTACAGGCGGGGGATAGAGTGCTTCAGTTGGAACGAGTGGAGAGATCCATTATGGAGAAGCTTGTACATTTGGTATCTTTTTCAGTGCACGATGAACTAATGAAATCAAGAAATCTAAACACGTATTTTCACTCTGCTTCTATTTGGCATGCAGTCGCCGTTTGCTAAATTACCTTATAAGCCCCATTAGACTGCACAACAAATATGATTGGAATACTGTATTAGAACATACTAAAGAATTGTGAAGACGTTTCATTTTGTTATACTTCTCCAGCATTGTTTTGGCACAGATTGGCATGTTGTTTCTGTAAGCGCAAACATTGCAGTAAAAACTCTTATCTTGGGTGGAACTTGTTTAACAAGTCCTGATATAAATCAGATCCATCACAGCAAAACAAAAGGTCAAATTCACACACAAGAACACGGACTGGAGTTGTCTCTCAACAAATAACTTTATATATCGTATCAATGTGTGAAAGATAACTTTATCATATAATTTGCCGAAATGTTCCATTGTATTGTGTGTTGGTATGCTAAACCATGTGCCAATAATTGTGCTGCTGTGCACCCTTTTCTCTTGTTCTCACTGCATGTGCCCTCACAGTCCAAATCCCCAGCAAATGTCTAATCCTTCAGACTGGAACGGTCGACGGAATCAGCATCTTTTACACACTGTGATGAGAATCCTAATTAAAGTGAGTGTACATCCCACACCTGAGTCAAAGGTCAAGAGATTTAGGTTGTGCATGTTGGTAACATAATTCCTAGGGACTAGGGTCAGTCTAGGCCTACCTGAGATGCACACATGAGAACAAAACATGTGTTCAGAGAATATCATTCTCACATGGTGCAATGTCGCATTTTATATGGTCAGTTTCCATTGATGATGGCCTTGAACTTGTGGGGTCTTTCACAAACTTCTACAAACGTGTAGTCCCAGAGAGAGTGGTCACTGTGGTGTCTTGACGTTGTTTTGAAATTGTGCAGACTAAGACTAAGGCATTAATCATAGGGCAAAATCTTAGCCTGACTTTTGGCCATGCCAACATAGACTAACAACTGAATTTAGACAGCAGTCTCATTTTAATTTCTGCCAGAGACAGGGTAGCAACTTTCCCTGGGGACGAGGACGAGGAAGGGGACACATTCTGAAATGGCACCTTTGTCCCCCCCAGTTTTATAACTGGAATGTGATACCAAACGAGGCAATGGTGTGCTTTAGGCCCATGCGGACGCCTCTGAGCGGTCGGTAGTCTGTTTGGAGTGTTTATTCGACTGGATAAAAAATAATAATAAAAATTATGTCCTCCCCACTTCTAAATCCAAAGTTGCGCCCCTGGCGAGAGATGATAGTATTTAAACACTTCTGGAGAATGAATTATACTTTAGGTTTCACTTTTTCATGGTCAATAGCAGGAAAATAAGTATGCTAAAATATGGAGAACAGAAATTTAAACTCAACATGCAACAATTGCAAAGATTTTACTGAGTTACAGTTCATAGAAGGAAATCTGTCAATTGAAATACATTCATTAGGCCCTAATCTATGGATTGCACATTACTGGGCATGGGCCCACCCACCACTGGGGAGACAGACCCAGCCAATCGGAATGAGTTTTTCCCCGACAAAAGGGCTTTATTACAGACAGAAATACTCCTCCTAGGCTATATTAGAGTGAACTATGTCAATACTCCATTACATGAATACATATGTGGTCTGTATAAACAATGTAGCTGAATACAAAGTACAGTAGTATAAATATTAGAATGAGCGATGTCACGAATACTGTAAGTGACCAGTGGTTCAATGTCTCTCTATATGACATGCACAGCCATCGTTGCTTGTGATAGTTTTTTTTTTTTTTTAGTCCGTGTGCGTCACCTGATAGGCTAGTCTACCAGGTGATGCACTAATAAATAAAATACAATTTAATCAAATGTATTTATATAGCCCTTCTTACATCAGCTGATATCTCAAAGTGCTGTACAGAAACCCAGCCTAAAACCCCAAACAGCAAGCGATGCAGGTGTAGAAGCACGGTGGCTAGGAAAAACTCCCTAGAAAGGCCAAAACCTAGGAAGAAACCAAGAGAGGAACCAGGCTTTGAGGGGTGGCCAGTCCTCTTCTGGCTGTGCCGGGTGGAGATTATAACAGAACATGGACAAGATGTTCAAATGTCCATAAATGACCAGCAGGGTCAAATAATAATAATCACAGTAGTTGTCGAGGGTGCAGCAAGTCAGCACCTCAGGAGTAAATGTCAGTTGCCTTTTCATAGCCGATCATTAAGAGTATCTCTACCACTCCTGCTGTCTCTAGAGAGTTGAAAACAGCAGGTCTGGGACAGGTAGCACGTCCGGTGAACAGGTCAGGGTTCCATAACCGCCTGCAGAACAGTTGAAACTGGAGCAGCAGCACGGCCAGGTGGACTGGGGACAGTCGTCAAGCCAGGTATTCCTGAGGCATGGTCCTAAGGCTCAGGTCCTCCGAGAGAGAGAAAGAAAGAGAGAAAGAGAGAATTAGAGAGAGCATACTTAAATTCACACAGGACATCGGATAAGACAGGAGAAGTACTCCAGATATAACAAACTGACCCTAGCACCCCGACACATAAACTACTGCAGCATAAATACTGGAGGCTGAGAAAGGAGGGGTCAGGAGACACTGTGGCCCCATCCGATGATACCCCCGGACAGGGCCAAACAGGAAGGATATAACCCCATCCACTTTGCCAAAGCACAGCCCTCACACCACAAGAGTGATATCTTCAACCACCAACTTACCATCCTGAGACAAGGCCGAGGATAGCCCACAAAGATCTCTGCCACGGCACCTCCCAAGGGGGTTATAGTATAATAATTAGGCTACCATATGTGACCTCTAAAAAACATATTTAAAAACATTTGTTTTCAATGTTGTTTGGGTGATAGCATCGTTGAAGCAGTGGTCAGGCATTCAACACATGAAAAGCATTGAAATACTTTACACTGGAATGGACCAGAGGTTGTATTATTTTATGGACGGCTGGCTCCATTTGGAATGAAAGGGGTATACATTTGTATCATATGTGAAGTATTTGATTAAACACGTTTAAACATGTACATATTCAAATATAAGTATTTACAACATAATAATACAAAACATATGTTATTCGTTGTAAATTAGATAATGCGGTATAAAGATTGAAAATAAACGTGCTCCATAACATATTCACACCCCTACTGGCTATGGAACAGTCCGATCCGGAGGCCAGCATCCGACTGTCCGTACAATAAGCATACCATACCGTCAGCTGTTGTGTGGGTTTACTTATTTCCCCTCTCTCCTCCCCCTCTATATCTTTCTGATCCTAAGCAATTTAGGAACGTTGATGGTATTGCAGCCAAAATAGTTTCCAACCAACCACATTGTTATTCTGTGTGTGGCACCGTTTTTTCCGAAAGAGTGCTGCCTACCCGGTGCGTCTCCAGCGTTTTCCATTTGGAAATAGGGGTAGTCTGTGCGCGCTGGTGAGCAACTAGAGTGACTCAACCAAGTTTCCCTTCTGTTTGAGGAATGAGTATACATACGGTCGGGAGAGGACGAGCCGAAAAGCGCATGATTGAATGAATAAAATGCAAAGCAAAGACCTCGACACCGATTTGGTGGGAAATGCGTTGCCTGAAGCAATATGTAAGTTACCTATTCTTTTATTGAACCTCGTGGACATTTAACGCGCGTTGAAACGTTTGTTGTTCGACCTGTCAATGAATTTGAGGATTTTCTGGTGGCCTTTCTCACGTTTCTCACTTATCTCCCGACAAAACTTTTTTTTAATCGAATGATCATTATACCGGTTATTTGCACGGTCGCTGTGCGTGTGAATGCGACATTGTTTGAGATCAAACGAGTTTGATTTCTTCTCATTTGTATCATTGTTAGGCTATGTGTGGAGTAGTCTAATACGGGATATTTCCACGCTATAAACGTGTAACAACACATGTCGACGATCTGTCTAAATGTTGATTATTAGCCTAGTCAAAAGGAAGGAACTAGAGGAAGCAGAGCTTCCGTCCAAAAAGGCTCCACAATACAGCCTAGTCTACTTCCACAATACAGCATAGTCTACTGCCACACTGTTAATTCTTCTCTAATCCGTATGACAACAACAACACATGAGAATATACTGGGTTTAAATCATTGGATTTTCCTCAACAGGTTTCTCAACAAATGTATGATTAGTGTCTCTAACAGCCTGACCCAAACACTGTCCATTCGATCAAAACTAAATTAAAAATAATTAATACAGCGCGCTTGATGGGGCAATCCCCCCCCCCATGTTTACATTATGAGGTCACCGGTCTGGCATCCGTTCCATTTTCCCCTCAACCGGTTTATCACATGAGCACCCATCAACCAGATAATGAATGGCTTCTGTTCTGTGCCATTTGATCTTGACTAGCCCAGTTCTAATGCAGGGATTCATGGTTCATATATCTTTAACCCAGGTGCCTTCTGATCTGTAAATGAATACACATGAGTACTGTGATTTAGCCTACTGTGATCAGATGCCTTTTAATCAAAAGTGCAGAGCCAAAGTGCAGGCAGGAGCCAACTTCATCATCTGGCCAGATTGATTTATTTACTCTTGAAGTGCTATGATTTTAAATGTGCAAATTACAATCTGTGACTAGCTAGTGTTCAAGGACAAAGTTATCCACTGGATATTATAAACAGTATTCTGTCAGTGGGCTTTTGCATAAGAGTGTTTAACAGTGACCGGTCAAAACGGATGTGGCAGGAGTATGAGTGCAGTTGTGCATTCCCTTCGGGTACACACACACACACACACACACACACACACACACACACACACACACACACACACACACACACACCATAACCCTGTATTTGTCAGATGAGAGATGATCAGAGTAGCATGGATTGTCGCATTGTTCGGGATATGCCTCCTCGCCTCGATGGCTTTTCATGTGTCATCATAATGCATAAGGACTATTATGAAGTATAATTATGAGCGAGTGAAGGACTTTTAGACTGAAGACCAGAGAACAGCCATTGGTGCCATCCAATTAAGAGAGTGTCAGTGGCTATTTTAATGTTCCACTTCACACAGCCAGATATGCAGCTCTATTTGAATACATGAATATAGGTTTATTGTAGGTTTATTGTGAAGGTTTATTGTGAAATAGAGGACAATGCACTTTCTCTCTGAATCATACATACCTGATAATCACCAGGCCCTATTTTGTGTAATAGCCTGTTGGCCAATTACCTTTGTGTGAGTAATAACACTCCCAGTAAAGAATAAAGCGGCCGGGGGCGGATAGGTAAGATCCTCAAAACGAAAACTCCCCAGAAGGAAGATGGAATTACCCAGATTCTCAGGCAATTCATGAGAGGAGGTAGTTGTGTCATAATGCAGGTGAGGTGATGTTCAACTGAGGTTGTCTAAGAGCTAGAACCATTGCATTGATCCATTACCCTGCTCTGCTAGTAGGACAAACACACACAACATGGCCAACAGTGTCCAACCAAGAGCTTCCTTCCTACTTCCTGTGGGCTGCTGGATGGGTGGGTTGTTACTTGTTTTGGCTGAGATTCATAAGAATGGAGCTCCACCCTGTTGACCATGGAAACCTTGACCAGACCCTGATGTATCTATCTAGCAGCTATGTCATTGATAGCCTGGTGCCAGATCTGTTTGTGTGGTCTTGCCAACCTCATATGGTCCTTGGATGACAATGACAATAGGAGTTGGCTACAGCACACACCAATCTGGCTATGTCATTGAAGGCCGTGTCCAGGAAACGCGCCATCCTCATTATGTGCACTGTAGCCTACAGAATTCTTCTTCTATGATCTCCGCCCCTTGACAACGAGCAGAAGCTGTTTCTGAAGCTGTCTGGGATGATTCCCGAGGAACACGTTACACGAGCTAAAAATGTAACAAAGCGATGACTCACTACTCGCTGCCCTTTCTGACTGACTGGTCCTGTAAAATATCTTAGTTAATCTTCATCGTCGCATTCCTCAAGCATGAAGGGTGAGCTACCTGTCAAGCCCTAGCCGAACTCTGTTGTCGTGTGAGCACATTTATAGAAGGGATTTTCCCCAACTTCAGAACACTCAATCAATATTTTAATGTCATCGTCGTTTATATTGGTCTGGTTGGAGAATTTTGAATAGGTTATTGTGGCAGTCATTCATTCACACCTTGGAGGACAGACCACCTTTGTTGCTAACCAAAGCCAGATATGTTTTTCTGTGTCCTCCCTTCAGAAGAATCAGGGAGTTACCCATTCGTGTTGGCAGAGTGTGCCTCTGAAGTGCATTGTGTATGCTCGCTAACGCTACTACGTTCAACTACCAAGTCGCATAGAATACCGTTGATAGGATCCACTCACTGGTGTGAACTGTGAATCAGAGGCCCTTGCAGTGGGGCTGCTGTAGTAGTCTCTTTAGTCCGGCCCAGGCATTGTGGAATTCTGCCTCCATCAGGACAGTCAGGACATCTTCTAATCCTTATTTTCTTTAGGGGATGTGTCCCAAATGGCACCTTATTTCCTATGTAGTGCACTGTTAGGGCTCTGGTCAAAAGTAGGGTGCTATATAGGGAATATTTGGGACGCAACCTAGATTTGCATTCAGGCACTCGCCCCTCTGAGCTCTCCTTTTCTCTGCACCGCCAGTCCGCCACTCGTTCCATGCCCTTGGAGTCGGCAACCATTTGGTCTTTTTCTCTAATCCGTTCTCTGTTGTTAACCTGCAAATCTGAGGCGGGCTGACTGGAATCAAGAGCTTTCTTTCCTTTTCGTGGCTAGCTATACCATTGCTAGTGCACTCTAACCATGACACACACACACACACACACAAACGCATGCGAACGCACTCACGTACACACACACACACACACACACAAACGCATGCGAACGCACTCACGTACACACACACACACACACACACACACACACACACACACACACACACACACAGAGAGTATGCTCTACCCATCAGAGAGGGCTATAAAAATAACACTTGTCTGAAATGGTTACTGTAGACGTCACAGACAGTACAGGGTATATCATATATCTGAATAACTTGTCAGGGACCTGTGAGGAGCAAAGTAAGGAGAAGCCATCTTGACGTGTGAACTCTGGAGGCAGATTATGTGAATATCGATGTGTTTCGTACTGGCATGTTCCGATATTTACTGTAAATGTCAAGTGTGTAACTGCACAGCTAATGGTAACTGCCTTTAAACTAGTTGAGGGTCGGCCATAGTGTCACAGTTTAGGCCTACTTTAAATCTTAACAACGTGTGTAATATTGGGTCACGCACTTGCCGATGCACTGTAATGGTCAATAGATCTAACCAACAGATCAGTGAACTTCAAGGTGAATACTGTTTGTTGTGCGTTTATTCCAAATGGCACTATACATGTAAGTTGCCTCATTAATCAATAGCAAATATTGCTGTGACTGTACTTGCATTGTTATGGAGATATTTGAGCCTAGATGAGCGAGTGCGTCTTCTGCCTAAAGCTTTATAGCTTGTTCACTGAGTTCCATGTTGTAGCCTACTGTTACTAACCCTAGTTTGTACAAACACGCTCGTCATCCTGGAGGATGAAGAGTCTCAGCAGACTGACAGGGAAACAAATCGCAGCGTCTGACAGGACTTTTTCTATTGTGTAACCCCGTCAGGGAGCCCAAGTACCACCACCCCTGTCAGGCTATCAGGCCTGCAGTGAATAAGGATCACTCAGCTAGCTACGCAGGCACAGCTTCAGCTGCAGGAGCTGCTCTTGTGTAATTAGGAGAATATGTGAATTGTAAAGCCAGTGTCCCGTTTTCTGGAGAGAAAGCTGCATTAGTGAGTATATTTGTGAATTAGTTAGAGATTGGTGGGCTAAGAGTCTCACGTTGACACACGTTCCAGTAGTGATGCACCGATACGACATTTTTGCCCGATACCGATATCCGATATTTTCCTTGCCAAAAAACCCCCGATACAGATAACCAGTATTTAACATTTTTTGACATGCCTGACATGCCTAGTCAAATAAAGGTTACACACACACACCACACAGACCAAAAAGTTATTTTGTTGGCATTTACGTATGTCCCCATTACCCGTAAAACATGACCAAACCTATTTCTTCCATTTACTTGCTGTGCTGTTTCATTGTTCATTTGTTCAGTTATTTCATTCTCAACCAGGCTTTCTATGGAACGCCGTTTGCGTCTTTGCCTGTCAAGAAAGATACACGTCAAATAGTGTTATTGTGTCAAATAAGCTTGTTGACCAATCAGGACCTGAATATGACTGCACATCACATAATAATTTAACGCGTTCATGCATTTTTTACATAGTTATTACACATTGATTACACTATCACTCGTATTTCATATGTCACAACGATATGTATGCTATGATGCTGGAAACGTTGTCTTGCGCACCTACAGTGCTGGTCATTGCATTGGGGGCATACTTATTTCATCGTACAGCCTTACCTATGGATTGTGGATCAATGACATGGGGTATCAGTCTACTCAGTGACACCCAGAGAACATTAGCATCGTAGCTCTTATTGCGGGACTCTGAAACAACTGTGAATTGAGCCACATTTATTGTCAACCTATGTGCATTGAACAATATTCCAGAGGAAAAACAATACCGCGTGGATGTTTTGGAGTCTGATAACTCTGAGGAGGATGTTGGGGAAAAAATATATTGGGTATTGAGGAGACGGTTACCCCGCTTCATTGATCCCCAATCCTTGTGTAAAGCTGTACAGTGCAATATGAATGTCAATACTCACAATAGGCCAACTGGGGAGGTGATTTCACACAGTCACAGTCCCGCGATAAGAGCTACAACGCAATATTTGCGTAAACTCTTCACAGTTGTGTTCTGTGGGTAACACCGAGTAGACTGATACCCCATTTCATTGATTCACATTCCAACCTTGTTTAACATTATATTGTCTAAATATGGCATGATTCCACCAATTGTGACCTTCTGCATCACTTTGAAATAGGTACTTTTATTTTGAAGGTAAACCTCAAATTCCACTATTGTGCCTAATACTTACTGTGGCTAGCTTCACAACGCATAGCCCGGTCAGGTCGAGCCTCACTAGCCAGATGAAGCTAGCTGGCTGCTTATAACATTAGCTTTGGGCAACAGGGTTAAGTAGCTGGCTAGCTATTTATTTTCATGAACTGAAGTTCAATTTCAATAGGCAAACAACAAGTGGCTACCTAGCTAATACTTACTCACAAGGATTCCAAAATCATTGCTAAGAGTAGTGAAAATGACTACAGTTTCTACTGGTCATTGTTTTCAGGCTGGTTGTATTGGTGCTAGTTAGGTACCAAGCTAAAGCTAGCTAGCTACCCCAGAAGTTGCGGTCGATCATAAAATGCTTTATTACCAACGCGGTATTGTCAACACATCGTTCGTGGCCAGTGTTTGCTTGTTTGCAGTCTTTTGTACAGCTTTGACAGTGTTACGGATAGTAGTGGTGGCACTTGGCTTGCAGAACACACAACATTCTATAATAGAACTGTGTTATTTGGCGTTTCAAATTAAAAGCTTATTTAACGCTTCAAATAGGGTTATTGTCAAATAGTGTTATTTGACGTGCATCTTTTTTGACACGCAAAGCCCCAAACAACGTTCCATAATATGTAGTGAAGCTAACAGCAGGGACGCTATTATGTGTTACTCCGGTAGGGCAACATCTGAAAAATATCGCACTTGGTAACGTTAGTGCGTACTGGTGCTCGACCAGTCGCAAAATCCAACATCACCCACAACCGTGAACTGTTGATTGTCAAGGGCAATGAATACCATTATCCACACAGCAGACATTGTAGGCTAGGTTAGGAATGCTGTGTTGCACGTGCAATCCAATTTTCAGTTTCACATGTAAGAAAACTCCAATGTTTGTAAACAAAGTAAATGTAAACAAACACGGTATAGAATAGCAAGGAAATACTTTTTAAATGCGAGAGCAAATTCATTGTAAATGGATGCAACATTTTGTATTTCAGTTTTCTTTTTAAATGTATGAGCAACTAAATAAAACGCCTCCCTCTTTCCTGCAATTTGACTTATCTTTGGTTATGTTACCCTGGCCTTTGCTTTTCCTGCCTTTTTTCTATTCGCAAGTTGTGGTACATTCCTTTCAGCAACATAGCACCCTGCATCCCACTGCTGGTTTCCTTCTGAAGCTAAACAGGGTTGGTTCTGGTCAGCCCTGGACGGGAGACCAGATGTAGCTGAAAGTGGTGAAAATGTGAAAAATAAACGTGTTGGGTAAATAAAATCCACAAAAATTTACATTTGAAACGTCAAACATTTCTGAAAAACATGTTTTTTTCCCACCTGATTTAAAAATATATATATGTGTAAGGGTGATCACAAATGTAAACATTGCTGTCGTATAGAGATGTAGCCTAAGATTGGTCTTCTAGCCACATTTTAGGTGTCAGATTTGATATATGGGGTAATATTTGTGGGGATGTGATCATCTTACGGGATCATCTTGAGCTTCTAACACTGTCATTGTTGGATCAACTTGTTTCGCATTACTTTCCTCAGAAAATACTTCATTTCAACTGGACATATGGATATTACCATACATTATTCCTGCATAGTGAATGAGTCAGCGAGTGGATGAGACTATGTAGACCAGGGGTGGGCAAACTTTTTGGCTCGAGGGCCACATCAGGATTTTGAAATTCATCGGAGGGACGCATTTTTCAGGGGACCAATTGTTTGTTAAAATGAATTTGCTGGGGCCTCCCGAGTGGCGCAGCGGCCTAAGGCATTAAAACAAATGTTAGTATTATTTTTTTATTATTTCCTGTGCCGTACTTTGCCCCCCCCCCCCCCCCCCCCTGATGTGGACTGTGCATCCTACTATAGGATGACTGTGCATCCTCCTAGTTGTTGCAGTGTCCCTTCGCTTCATCAACTTCAAAGCTGGTCTAGTAAAGACGTGTTTTTGCTGCTGTGTGTGTCGATGAGCTTCCGGCTAGCACAGAAATAATTCATCCTCTGAAGATTTCAATTTGCTCACAGAGTGAGATTTCAAAAAGGGGGCCCATTTTCAATCTCTTGATTTGAGGGAGGACGAGAGAGATGGCGAGCCAATAGAATGTCTTGTTCGTTATATAATCTCATTTATCATTTCACTCCTCTGTTTTATCATCTCATTTATTTATTACCGGTTACAGTGCAGAAGGAAGACCGTCCGGAAGGATGAACGCTCTATATCCAGTATAATCCAGTTAATTCCATATGAATGGTTCTTCTACCCAAGATTACGTTGCCAATCAAATGCCCTGTTTCCCAACATCTTAATCGGGTTTACTTTTTGGGAAGAATTCAGAAGTATTTGCATGGTTAAAAGGATTAGGCAAATCCTAAATCCCCTATAGAATTTGGAAATAAAAATCAGCAGAATAAGGAGAAGGCTTTACTTTGCGATCCTATTTAAGAGGTATGGCTCGTTACTCGCATGCTGATGGAAAGAGTTACCCTTCTAAGTTTGTAGTATAGGAACAGGAGTTTTCCAGACCACTCAACCTAACCAGGGAAAACTCTGGGCCCTAGTAATGCTGGTATGTTGTTGGTGCAGGAGGGAGGATGATTTAGAAGGATAGAGGGTTAAGAAGTAGTCCTCTCTCACATGTGCAAAAAGGCTCAGCAAAATGCACAGACAAGGTGGGTTTTGAATTAGGACGGGAGAGAGAAGAAGAAAAGAGAGGGCGAGGCCACGGAGTGACAGAAGTCATGCCATATTCGTAGTGTTTGGAGTCAGGTCTTTAAACAACAGGCACGTCTGTGTCGCCAGAGAGTCTAATGTTCTCCCAATGCTAACAATGTTTGGGTGGCATTTCTCTCTTTCTTCCAGTGCAGGGGCCTCCCTGTTTGTGTGTTCGTGCGTGTTAGCGGGCATGTGTGTGTGTGTGTGCTTTTGTGTATGTTTTCAGCGTGGTGTTTCTCCCTCAGAGGAAGAGTTTCAATGAGGGAGGAGAAGAGGTAAAGAAGAGGCAAAGAGATGGGGGAGAAGAGGTAAAGAGATGGGGGAGAAGAGGTAAAGAGATGAAGGAGAGCTCAGTGAAAAGATATCTTCACCAGGGCTAAACTTCCGAATCCCCACACATTGAGATAGCATCATGTCAGCTATGGACCCCTCTACAGCACCCAGCTGGTGTAAATCACACCATTCACACTTACCTCAGACACTGACTTCTCACAGGGAGTGGAGGTAGCCCTCTAGCCCACCTCACTGGAAACTCACTCAAACTGTGCAAACTCTTAAGGTTCCACAATATTTTATCAGGCTGTGTGTGGATATTTAAGTGTTTTTGACTGAATTAATCAGACGCAGTTTCTGTTTATTTTTGTGAACTTTTGACCCCACTTAAGGTAACGACTAAGCGTCGTTATATTTAGCTGATAATAGGTTTTATTGATGCACTTTTGTGGAATTCCGCCTCAGACACGCTCAAAAGGTAAACAGTGTGAAAACGGCGGAAATAGTTACCTTTCAACCTTTTATGCTGCCAGAACTAGAACCGATCATTGTTTATGTTAATTCGGGAGCAAGACCATTGCTTTTTTTTTTTTTTTAAATGGGTGGATCAGCTTAATATTGTGGAAAGAATATTGGTTCCATCAATGTAATTGTCTGCATCATTTCCAATCCCCCATATATTTTTGGGGTAAATATATATATATATATATCCATACACACATGCATACATATACACATATATACATACACATACCTATATAGACATACATACTTTAAAAAATAATATACCTTTATTATTATTCCCCGCAAACCCTACCGCCGATCCCCCAATTGGAGTAAACTAATAAACACCTCGGCTTTTACCTTCAATTTATACATCTTATACACATTTTACATACACAGTAGTTATTTTTTAGTTATTTTTTATACAATAGTTATTTTTTACCTTTCTACCTTTTATGCTCTGAATTTTGCTGCCAGAACTAGAACCAAACATTGTTTATGTTAATCCGGGAGCAAGACCATTGCTTTTAAAATGAATGTGAACCCATGCTTATGAAGTTAATTTGGTCTCTTAAGCACTTAAGTTGTATGTGTATTCATGTGCATTCACAGCCCCATTAAATATGTTATTAGTCACGCTTTTAACAGGGCCTGGCAGTTGGGGTAGCCTCTTCAATCCCTTTGGTCTTCCCCACATAATACTAGCCTTCTGAAATAAGAGACCATTGATGTTTCAGATGGTTCTAGACCTATCATTGGAACTTTAACTCCAAAGCTTCAGATATAGTGATTAAAGGCTAATAGCAGATGACAACGAAGTGCTTTGAAGTAAATTGAGTGGCTGAGTTAAATCTAATACAAACAGCTAATTTATGGTGGAGTGGTTCCCTATAAAGTAATGGTAATTGCTGTATACATCCAGGTTTGTAAATGTAGATTGTCGGAAGAGCTCATGCATTCATGAATGTGTCATCCAAAACATTGGACAAACACTGTTGTAAGGTCTCGACAGTGTGCTACATAGGAATTTCAAACCAAAAGGACACAGAGAGGAAGTGACCGTATACCAGAGCCACATGCTGTCTAATAGCTGACCGCCTGACCCCTCACTCTCAAAACACGAGGGGCCATGAAACGCACACATCGGCTATTTACAAACCTTCGTCTTTTTAATTCTCTCTTCCCACCCCCTCATTCTCTCTCTCTTTCTCTCTCTGTCACTCCTAAGTAACTTCAGAATAACTCTGAGCGCATGGCGTGGTGCCGCGGCCTAATTATATCACCAAACAGCTGTACCCCACTTCCCTGACTAGGTCGTTGCTGAATGCGAAGGGTAATGGTAAGAAACTAGCTCTGAACTCCATAGCTGCTTCCTATCCTGCCATTTCCTCTCCTCTCAAAATAGCCCAGACAGGCTGCTCTGTGCTCTCTTGGTCGTCTTAAAGTCCCAGTCACCAGACCCATCAGCTAATATTAGACCCAGGCCCTGTTCAGCTAAAGGAATTAATTGGTACTGTTCTTATAGGCCACCTCAATGTGTTCTCCCCCCTGCACCGATCAGAAAGATAATTTGGTGGTGGTGGCCATCTTGTCAGAAATATCTTGAACCAAATGTTGTGGTAGTCGTTTATTGGTTTATAAAGCACTTTGAACTCAATCTCTGACTGTCCACCAAGTGTCCTGTTGTATTATTGATCCACAGGTTCATAGTCCCGAACCTTGGCTCCATGGAAGATAGTTGCCAACTGTCCTAAAATAGTCACAAGTTTCACTAGCCTCCCATGTTGTGGATGATGGAGGCTGTACACCAGGGCTATTCAAACATGTTCTTACAGGGCCAGATTTGAAAACGTTTTTTTTACAAGGGGGCCAGACATTTTCTACATGAGATTACTCTTCCTAAGACCGGTATAAAAAAACAATTCACTAGCACAATTATAATATTATAAAGCACTTTTATTCAAGTTAAATGTTGCTAAAAGTTAATTTGAATAGCTTTAAGATTAGCCTTATTCAGTGCATCAAATTGTTTAAATAATGGAACACATTTGTACTTATAACACAGTTGACCTGCATCACATTAAATCTTTTCTACTTTCCTGTCCTTTTTACAGACATTACTTCATCTTTTGTTTTTGTTTACACATAGGAAGCATTTTATGAATGGCATATCTCACTTGACCAGCATCATATTCTGTTCTATTATATTCTGCGGCGTGGGCTCAAATCAAGCGTTTTCGCTAGAGCAAGCAAAAGCAACTCTCTCCTCCCTGAGCTCACACGGGCTGCTCTCTTGACAGCGTTATTACACTTGCTTAGCCACCGAACGTCATTACGTAAAAGTAGATCATGATGCTCAGCAGACTTACGCAACAAGCGATGTTGCGGGCTAGATGTTGATTGCGTAACGTTTATGATAGCCATAACTGAGTCCATGGTGTTTTTTAACTCACAGCTGAGTTGAGCGCAAAGAACGCTCTGGTGTGTCAGGCAGTGTAATGATCTCATCTGTTGTGAAAGAGCCGATAGGCGGACAGACAGACCCTTTCCCCTGTTAGCAGCTCTGATGGGCTGTAACTGGTATGTTGGGTGATATGTATTGACATCACTTAATGGGCGGGACTACAGGAAAAACATTTCTCCCATTGGAGAATATTGAACAAGGGCTCCTTTTGGCACTAAACCTTATATTTTTTGCAGGACATTTTGAAGAACCCTTTTTGGTTCCAAGTAGAATCCGTTTGGCTCCAGGTAGAACCCCTTTGAGTTCCATGTAAAACCCTTTCCACAGAGGGTTCTTCATGGAACATAAAATGGTTTCTACCTGGAACCAAAAAGGGTTCTCCTATGGGGACATCCAAATAACCCTTTTGGAACCTTTTTTTCTAAGAGTCTAGACCTTCATTAATTACACATTACTCTTATGGTCTGTTGTGTTCTTGTGGAAGCTATAATTACAGCTCTTGCCATTATGCAGAGAATCTCTGAACAGTTGGGAGGGACCTTAAAAACCCTAACACCATACAGTAACGAACAAGGACTTTTGGACTCTCCTTTATTGTATGTTTGGTGTTGAGACTGTTCATATGATTACTGCTGGAACCTGATGTCGTTTGCCTGAAGTAATGGCCCTGAAAAGGACTTATGTTTGAACGAAACAACCTCACGCGGGAACACCCATAGTCCCAGACATCTCCAGCATCTGTCAACAAAGTCACAATAACACGAAATGACACCAATATGGCGCCTGGTTTTCATCCGTGTACAATCTAGACACAGCATGTGCAAGCGTGTGGAATTTAGCGTTGTCGTCCGCTTTTCCACAGAGAAACAGTTTGAACCAGCTCTTTTGTTCGTCTCGCCGTCTGCTGGCTCCAAACCACTGCTGACCCTCTGGGAGAGGATAGGAATTTTGGCTGTGTCACTTGTTGGGGATGTACAGAGAGAAGAGGAATAGCAGAAAGCAGAGATGTTCAATGCGGTTTTGTCGTGACGAACCAGCCATCCAGGCACAGCCGGGTTTTGTAATGGCCATCTGGCCAACAACAAGGTCATGCGATTGAAGTCTCTATTGTAAGCATGGCTGTTTAGACTGTATCTGATTATCTGATGTAAACCCCCTCTATCTACCAGTTTATGTCTCTGATAGGGCTGTTTAGGGCTTGGAATGTGATGCTGCGTTAATTTCACTATTGCATTACTCTTTGTTACTGTTTTTTCTTTCCCTTTTTCATGTATTTTTCGTATTATTTTTGATATGTCCATTTTGTATGTTACCCAGCCAGTCAATACTCACTTCCTAGAACAGCGTTGTCAATGAGATCCCTGCTAGTCAGGTACATCTTGAGGTCCGTCTTCAAACGCTCTATTAAATATTGACTGTTCAATTAAGGGGACTTTGGCGCAATCAGTTGAGTTTGTTTGTAGAGGGTTTGTACACATCGAAACTTAAGTCCGCACCATTTACAGCTACTCAACAGTTACTCCTCCTAGCTAATGCCCCGTCCCGTTTCTGTGTAAACGCGTTGTGACAGGGGTGTATTTGGTGCCATGAGGCCACCTCTCATAGACCAGTGGAGGATTAATCTGGGCTGCTGCTCCCAACCCCCAAGGGGGTGTTGGAGCAGGTTGCCATGGCTGACTGCTGGATAGACTGCTCAGTTATGAATGGATGGCAGCCAAGCTGCATGGACCAGTTATCCAGTTGAGGGCGGCTTGAGTGTGAAGGTCCTATCACTCCCTATTACTGCTGGGTATCTCAACCAATCAAATACTGGTGTGTGTGTGTGTTTGTTTGTGTGTGTGTGTGTGTGTGCGTCTGCTGGGCATTTCATCACCACAATGTATTTGAAAAGGATGACAGAGCTTGGGAGGAAAGCAGTTAGCAAAATGCCAGGCACAAGCAAGCAATTCTATTTTGTGGAGTTATTAAAAAGTAACCTGCAATGTTGTGTTGATTGTGCTAATGCAGAATGAAAGTTGAGTTAGCGATTTATCTGTTATCTATTTCTCTCTCACACCCATCGTCGCTTGAACTCTAGGAACTTGAAAACACGTCGCTTGAACTCTAGGAACTTGAAAACAAAGTACAAATACACTCATTTCGCAGGCTGGCAAGCCCGATAGTTGGAACTTTTATTACACACACACACAGTGAGAGCCTTCTGGCACAGAATTTGTTGTTGTTGTTTACACTGCTCTTCCAATTTGTCTGGGGCCCCTTCATAGCCCCTTACATCACCCCATCCGGGGTGAGAGTGTGGGGGCCGAGAGAGGAGTGAGGGGGGTGACGGTGAGGTAATTCATTAGTTCCCGGTCCCATTCAAATGAGATGCAGACCTATTCTCTTGCGGCCTCCCGAGTTCCTTTTTACTCTTTTTCGGTGCAGCCCTTTTCCCTTTCCACTCTCTGATTTCACGGTTCGGGACACGATGCTGTTTCCTAGCCTGTTGTTTGCCTCATTTCCATTTTTGCAAGAGAACCAAGAGAGAGTTCCCACCCTGTTTACTCAGTGCTCTTTTTCTGGCAAGTTCGGTTTGAAGTCTATTTTTATGCTTGGGCTTCAATTTTGCGAGTCAGTTCCAAGTCCACATATCACGAGCCCTGATTTATTACCAGTGGTTGTCTTGCTGTGCTCGGTCCTATTTTGCCTGGTTTGGCAGGAGACGGGAAGAGAGATGTCCTTGAGAGAGCAATGCTTGGATCTATGAATATTTCATTCCCTCCCTGTCCTATATTTCCATCATGTCCTGGGCCATGCCAGTGCCCATGATAATACCCGGGATTTGATGTTTGGGTGCAGATGAGTGACCGGCTGTGTTTGTATCTGATCTAATTGGTTGATATCCTGGGACCAGGATCTACATGGGTTTTACCCATGTTCTTTGCTGTGGATAGCGGGAATCCAAGCCTGGTCCGATATATGTTTTCTTGATAAATCCTATGGTCATTGTTTGGCGTGCCAAGGCACTAAAGACGGCACAAACTGATTTGGGACCAGGCTAGGGCATTTCTTAGTTTCACATTCCCATTGCCTTATGTGATGGTTTGCTTCCAAAGAAACAATCTCCTCTCATCTGTAATTGAGTAATGTTTTTGGGAGAAATTTTTGTCATACTTTGGAGTTTGAGTCATATGTTTGCGTTGTGGATGAGACAACATCATTGCTCTTTGTTCCTCAATGACTGCATGATGACGCCGCCTCACAATCTCACAATCACATGAGCCGGAGTTTGAAGAACAGGTAGCCAACAGACAGGGTGTGGAACACACACACACACACACACACACACACACACACACACACACACACACACACACACACACACACACACACACACACACACACAGTCCGAATTCCCCACTTTTTTACAACTGCCAGGGCCTCAAGGCACCCAGATTGGCACAGCTGATTTAGGCAGTTACTTAAGGCCCGAGTGAACAGTGTTGAGATATGAAATACCTTACATTCTAAAGGGATCAACTTGTCAAGGACACAATCATGACCTGTTTATTGTTTGATGGCATTTACAGCTTTCATATGTATTTTGGGCTTTGAAAATAGAAGCACGCATGCATAAATGTTTTTTTTTTTTTTTGATTGTCAGACCTTGGGGCCTTTTCTGTCATTTTTTAATCAAATATGTCACATCAGTCATTTTTATGTAAAGTGCTTTGATTTGAGACAAGTATTTGGAATGACTCACTCACATTGATGGAATTGGGGCGGCAGGGTAGCCTAGTGGTTAGAGCGTTGGACTAGTAACCGGAAGGTTGTGAGTTCAAACCCCCGAGCTGACAAGGTACAAATCTGTCGTTCTGCCCCTGAACAGGCAGTTAACCCACTGTTCCCAGGCCGTCATTGAAAATAAGAATTTGTTCTTAACTGACTTGCCTGGTTAAATAAAGGTAAAATTAAAAAAAAAATAAAATAAAAAAGAAATCTCAGTGGCATCAGCAGCTACTATATGCAGCCGTTTTCCCGGCCAGACCATGATATGGAAAGCCACTTAGAAGAGGCAGAGCAGTGAATGTACAATTTACCTCTGGACCTGGAAAAGATGCAGTGCAGCAAAGCCCTGATGTCCTCAGCCTCTTTAAACAGACCAAACCTCTGTATTCTGATACCAGAGGGGACGGTGATTTTAATGCAGGTTAACTGAAATCTGTTTTATCTTATTTTTACCAGCATGTCACCTGTGCAACTAGATGTGAAAAAACTCTAGATCACCTTTACTCCACACATAGAAACGCATACAAATCTCTCCCTTGCCCTCCTCCATTTGGCAAATCTGATCATAACTCTATCTGATTCCTTCTTACAAGCAAAAACTCAAACAGGAAGTACTTGTGACTCCCTCAATACGGAAGTGGTCCGATGAACCAGATGCTAAGCTACAGGACTGTTTCACTAGCACAGACTGGAATATGTTCCGGGAACATTGAGGAGTTTATCATGTCAGTCACCGGCTTCATTAATAAGTGCATCGACGACGTCATCCCAACAGTGACCGTACGTACAAATCCCAATCAGCCAATCAGAAGCCATGATTTACAGGTGACATCCGCACTGAGCTAAATGCTACAGCTGCCACTTTCAAGGAGCGGGACACTAATCCGGGAACTAATAAGAAATCCCGCTACGACCTCCGACATGCCATCGAACAGTCAAAATGTCAATACAGGACTAAGATCTAATCCTACTACGCCAGCTGTAATGCTCGTCGGATGTGGCAGGCTTGCAAACTATCATGGATTACAAAGGGAAACCCAGCCGCAAGCTGGCCAGTGAAGCGAGCCTACCAGATGAGCTAAATTCCTTCTATGCTCGCTTCGAGGCAAGCAACACTGAACCATGCATGAGTGCACCAGCTGTTCCGGATGACTGTGTGATCTCACTCTCTGTAGCCGATGTGAGGTAGACCTTTAAACAGGTTAACATTCACAAGGCAGCAGGGCCAGACGTATTACCAGGACAGGTACTTAGAGCATGCGCTGACCAGCTGGAAATTGTTTTCACTGATATTTTCAACCTCTCCCTGACCCAGTCTGTAAAACCTACATGTTTCAAGCAGACCACCATAGTCCCTGTATCCAAGAACACCATGGTAACCTGTCTAAATGACCATCACCCCGTAGCACTCACAGCCATGAAATGTTTTGAAAGGCTGGTCATGGCTCACATCATCATCATCATCCCAGACACCATGGACCTACTCCAATTCGCAGGTTGCCCCAACAGATCCACAGATGATGCAATCTCTATTGCACTCCATACTGCCCTCTCCCACCTGGACAAATGGAACACCTATGTGAGAATACTGTTCATTGACTATAGCTCAGCGTTCAACACCGTAGTGCTCTTCAAGCTCATCACTAAGCTAAGGACCCTGGGTCTGAACACCTCACACCAATACCATCATTAAGTTTGCGGATGACACGACGGTGGTTGGCCTGATCACCAATGACAATGAGACAGCCTATAGGGAGGATGTCAGTGACCTGGCAGTCTGGTGCCAGGACAACAACCTCTCCATCAACGTCAGCAAGACAAAGGAGCTGATCGTGGACTACAGGAAACGGAGGGCTGAGCACACCTCTGTCCACATTGACGGGGCTGTGGTGAAGCGGTTTGAGAGCTTCTAGTTCCTCGGTGTCCACATCACTAAGGACTTAACATGGTCCACACACACCTACACAGGCACGACAATGCCACTTCCCCCTCAGGAGGCTGAAAAGATTTGGCATGGGCCTTCAGATCCAGTTCTACAGCTGCACCATTGAGATTACCTTGACTGTCTGCATCACCGCTTGGTATGGCAACTGGTTGGCATCCGACTGCAAGACGCTACAGAGCAATATTCCCTCTAATTATTTTAGGCACTGAACAAATTTCAGGTCTGCTGAGTAGGGCTGGGCGATAAATCAATATAAATAATTATCGAGGTAATTACTTCCCTCAATAACGATATAAAAAAGTTTAGATTCATTTTTGATAATGTCGATATAGAATAATTAGGTACAGCAGTCCATTTCACCTCTGTGACGCAGCAGGAACATGCGGAGAAGTGACAATATGCACTTGGAGAAATATGCGGCCACTAAAAACCACGTAGCACAGAAATGTATGTCAGATGGTTAAATAGGGACAGAACAGAAATGTATGTCAGATGGTTAAATAGGGAATGTAATGAGGGAATGTAAAACAGGTGTGTGTAATCAGACAAAACAAAACGAAACAGAAAAATGGATCGGTGGTGACTAGAAAGCCGGTGACGTCGACCGCAGAACACCACCCAAATAAGGAGAAGGGCCGACCTCGGCGGAAGCCGTGACAGTATCCCCCCCCCTTGATGCGCGGCTCCAGCAGCGCCGACACCGGCCTCGGGGACGACTAGAGGATGGGACGCAGGGCGATCCGGGTGGAGACGGTGAAACTCCTGTAGTAATGAGGGATCTAGGATGTCATCCACCGGTACCCAGCATCTCTCCGGGCCATACCCCTCCCATTCCACCAGGTACTGAATGCCCCTCTCCCGACGCCTTGAGTCAATGATGGCTCGTACGGTATACGCCGGGACCCCCTCGATGTCCAGAGGGCGCGGAGGAACCTCCCGCACCTCAGACTGCTGGAGTGGACCAGCCACCACCGGCCTGAGGAGAGACACATGGAACGAGGAGTTAATGTGATAATCAGGGGGAAGTTGTAACCTATAACAAACCTCGTTCAGTCTCCTCAGGACTTTAAATGGCCCCTCAAAGCGCGGACCCAGCTTCCGGCAGGGCAGGTGAAGGGGCAGATTTCGGGTCGAGAGCCAGACCCGATCCGCCTCACTGCGGTAGCGGTCAGCACTCGCCTTTTGCCTCCTGACGTCCCGTTGTAGCCATATATGGGCAGCGTTCCATGTCTCCTCTGAGTGCCGAAACCATTCATCCACCGCAGGAGCCTCAATCTGGCTCTGATGCCATGGTGCCAAGACCGGCTGATAACCCAGCACACATTGAAATGGTGATAGGTTGGTAGAGGAGTGGCGGAGGGAGTTTTGGGCCATCTCCGCCCAGGGGATATAAACCGCCCACTCCCTCGGCCGGTCCTGGCAATAGGACCGCAGAAACCTACCCACATCCTGGTTGACTCTTTCCACCTGCCCGTTCCTCTCGGGGTGAAAACCTGAGGTAAGGCTGACCGAGACCTCCAGGCGTTCCATAAACGCCTTCCATACTCTAGACGTGAATTGGGGACCCCGATCAGAAACTATATCCTCAGGCACCCCGTAGTGCCGGAATACGTGGGTGAAAAAGGCCTCCGCAGTCTGTAGAGCCGTAGGGAGCCCGGGCAAAGGAAGAAGGCGGCAGGACTTAGAAAACCGATCCACAACGACCAGAATCGTGGAGTTACCCCGCGACGGGGGAAGATCTGTCACGAAATCCACCGATAGGTGTGACCATGGTTGTTGTGGAACGGGAAGGGGTTGTAATTTCCCTCTGGGCAGGTGTCTAGGTGCCTTGCACTGTGCGCATACCGAACAGGAGGAAACATACACCCTCACGTCCTTAGCTAAAGTGGGCCACCAGTACTTCCCAGCAAGGCAGCACACCGTCCGACCGATGCCAGGATGACCAGAGGAGGGTGACGTGTGAGCCCAACAGATCAAACGATCGCGGACATCAAACGGAACGTACAGACACCCAGCTGGCCACTCAGGGGGAGTGGGCTCTGCACGCGACGCCCGCTCGATGTCCGCATTCACCTCCCATACCACCGGTGCCACCAGGCGAGAAGCTGGAATTATGGGAGTGGGATCCGTGGACCGCTCCTCTCTATCATACAGCCTGGACAGTGCGTCTGCCTTCACGTTCTGGGAACCTGGTTTGTAGGAAAGGGTGAAAACAAAACGTATAAAAAACATGGCCCACCTTGCTTGATGAGGGTTCAGTCTCCTCGCTGCTCGAATGTACTCCAGATTGTGGTGGTCAGTCCAAATGAGAAAAGGGTGTCTAGCCCCCTCAAGCCAATGTCTCCACGCTTTCAGAGCCATGACAACAGCTAACAACTCCCGGTCCCCCACATCATAGTTTCGCTCCGCCGGGCTGAGCTTCTTCGAAAAGAATGCACGGGGGGAGGTTTAGTGGTCTACCCGAGCGCTGAGACAGCGGCATATTCGGGGGGAATGTGCATGGTGGAAACCTGGTTTGGACTCTCCACCGTAGTGGCACCTAATGAAACACCAACACACCTCCCTGAACACTAACAGGGCCATTCCTTGAGAGCTCTCTGTTGCCACAAAATAATAGGATCATGAGAGGCCAACCAAGGAAGGGCCAACCAAGGAAGACCCAATACAACAGGAAACGCAGGAGAATCGATCAGGAAGAGACTAATTCTCTCCTCATGACCCCCCTGCGTTCTCATAGCAATGGGCGCTGTGACCTCCCCAATTAGCCTCAACCCAAAGGACGACTATCTAAGGCATGTACAGGGAAGGGAACATCAACAGGAACAATAGGGATCCCTAATCTATGTGCTAAGGAGCGGTCAATAAAGTTCCCAGCTGCGCCTGAATCTACTAGCGCCTTATGCTGGGAATGTGGGGAGAAGTCAGGAAATTCCATAAAGGCCAGATTTGTGCAATATACGACTGATTGTTGTCCTATGGACAGAGTCTCCCACCTCAGCTGTAGATCTCTGCAGTTCATCCAGAGTGATCATGGGCCTCTTGGCTGCATCTCTGATCAGTCTTCTCCTTGTATGAGCTGAAAGTTTAGAGGGACGGCCAGGTCTTGGTAGATTTGCAGTGGTCTGATACTCCTTCCATTTCAATATTATCGCTTGCACAGTGCTCCTTGGGATGTTTAAAGCTTGGGAAATCTTTTTGTATCCAAATCCGGCTTTAAACTTCTTCACAACAGTATCTCGGACCTGCCTGGTGTGTTCCTTGTTCTTCATGATGCTCTCTGCGCTTTTAACGGACCTCTGAGACTATCACAGTGCAGGTGCATTTATACGGAGACTTGATTACACACAGGTGTATTGTATTTATCATCATTAGTCATTTAGGTCAACATTGGATCATTCAGAGATCCTCACTGAACTTCTGGAGAGAGTTTGCTGCACTGAAAGTAAAGGGGCTGAATAATTTTGCACGCCCAATTTTTCAGTTTTTGATTTGTTAAAAAAGTTTGAAATATCCAATAAATGTCGTTCCACTTCATGATTGTGTCCCACTTGTTGTTGATTCTTCATAAAAAAATACAGTTTTATATCTTTATGTTTGAAGCCTGAATGTGGCAAAAGGTCGCAAAGTTCAAGGGGGCCAAATACTTTTGCAAGGCACTGTAAATGGCACAGATCCATATATGGCAATGGTCTATTTGCATATAGGCCTACTGCATCTCTGATTGTTTATGCCGCACAGGTCTGTGTAGAGTACGGGCTGAGTAGTCCGTGTCAATGCAATAGAATCCTACTCCGATGCTTTCTGCCTACAACAAAATATATTTAATAGTTTGTGTTTCAGTATGTTGCACTGAAAATGGCTAATATTGCGTTCATTCAATCACAATTGCCAAGGTAAAGGGAAACGTTGATAGTGTTAACAGGAAAAACTCTAGAACAGTGGTCAACAACCTTTTCTGGGGCAACATCTTTTTGTGAGTGAAAATGCAAGCCGAGATCTATAGCTCAGATTTTTTTACAACATGACTTAAAAAACGTAAGCCTATGCAACATTAACCCATTAAAACAGTACTGTAGCAATGAGGTTTGTGCAATAAGCTATAGGCCCAATACATTATCACCGCATATTAGCTTGAATTGCCCTTCCAATGCATTGTTGTTTGGGACATTTAAAAAAATTATATTTCAAAATTTGAGGTAGACTATATGATCACACCGGTAATAGATCCGTTGTTGTATTACTTGTGAGGCACAGCTGAGTGAGCATACATTTATATAATTAGCTTTTTGTTTTTATTTTACTGGGCTGATGGTGCCTGTATCTGATGGTCAGTCTCGGCGGAGGGAGAGAGCAGCAGACTGAAGGTTTGCCTGTTAACGTCCCTACGTGTAACGGTTTTCTTGGTGAGAAGGAGAGTCGGACCAAAATGCAATGTGTAGATTGCGATCCATGTTTTAATGAACAAACGTAAAACACGAATCAATACAAACACTACAAAATAAAGAACGTGATGAACGTAACGAAAACCTAAACAGCCCTATCTGGTGAAAACACATAGACAGGAACAATCACCCACAAACACACAGTGAAACCCAGGCTACCTAAATATGGTTCCCAATCAGAGACAATGACGAACACCTGCCTCTGATTGAGAACCATATCAGGCCGAACATAGAACTAGACAAACTAGACATGTAACATAGAATGCCCACTCAGATCACACCCTGACCAACCACAACATAGAAATATACAAAGTACACTATGGTCAGGGTGTGACAGTACCCCCCCCCCAAGGTGCGGACTCCGGCCGCAAAACCTGAACCTATAGGGGAGGGTCTGGGTGGGCATCTGTCCGCGGTGGCGGCTCTGGCGCTGGACGTGGACCCCACTCCATAATCGTTTTGGTCCACCTCCTTAGCGTCCCTAAATAGGTTACCCTCCTTAATGACCGCTCGGGACAGAGGGACAGCTCGGGACAGAGGTAGCTCGGGACTGATGGGTAGCTCAGCACTGAGAGGAAGCTCAGCACTGAGAGGAAGCTCAGCACTGAGAGGAAGCTCAGCACTGAGAGGAAGCCCAGGCAGGTAGTTGGATCTAGCAGATCCTGGCTGACTGGAGAATCTGGAAGAGTCTGGTCGACTGGCAGATCTAGAAGAGTCTGGTCGACTGGTAGATCTAGAAGAGTCTGGTCGACTGGCAGATCTGGAAGAGTCTGGTCGACTGGCAGATCTGGAAGAGTCTGGTCGACTGGCAGATCTGGAAGAGTCTGGTCGACTGGCAGATCTGGAAGAGTCTGGTCGACTGGCAGATCTGGAAGAGTCTGGTCGACTGGCAGATCTGGAAGAGTCTGGTCAACTGGCAGATCTGGAAGAGTCTGGTCGACTGGCAGATCTGGAAGAGTCTGGTTGACTGGCAGCTCTGGCTGCTCCATGCTGACTGGCTGCCCCATGCTGACTGGCAGCTCTGGCTGCTCCATGCTGACTGGCTGCTCCATGCTGACTGGCTGCCCCATGCTGACTGGCAGCTCTGGCTGCTCCATGCTGACTGGCTGCCCCATGCTGACTGGCAGCTCTGGCTGCTCCATGCTGACTGGCTGCTCCATGCTGACTGACAGCTCTGGCTGCTCCATGCTGACTGGCAGCTCTGGCTGCTCCATGCTGACTGGCAGCTCTGGCTGCTCCATGCTGACTGGCTGCTCCATGCTAACTGGCTGCTCTGGCTGCTCCATGCTGACTGGCGGCCCTGGCTGCTCCATGCTGACTGGCGGCCCTGGCTGCTCCATGCTGACTGGCGGCCCTGGCTGCTCCATGCTGACTGGCGGCCCTGGCTGCTCCATGCTGACTGGCGGCTCTGGCTGCTCCATGCTGACTGGCAGCTCTGGCGGCTCCTTGCAGACTGGCAGCTCTGGCGGCTCCTTGCAAACTGCCAGCTTTGGCGGCATCCTGCAGACTGGCAGCTCTGGCGGCTCCTTGCAGACTGGCAGCTCCTTGCAGACTGGCAGCTTTATGCAGACTGGCAGCTCCTTGCAGACTGGCAGCTCCTTGCAGACTGGCAGCTCCTTGCAGACTGGCAGCTCCTTGCAGACTGGCAGCTCCTTGCAGACTGGCAGTTCCGAACAGGCGGCGCTGTAGAGGCGGAAAGCTTTGACAGCGCTAAACAGGCGGGAGACTCCGACAGCGCTAAAGAGGAGGAAGGCTCTGGCAGCGCTGGACAGGCGAGGCGCACTGTAGGCCTGATGCGTGGTGCTGGCACTGGTGGTACTGGGCCGAGGACACGCACAGGAAGCCTGGTGCGGGGAGCTGCTACCGGAGGGCTGGGGTGTGGAGGTGGTACTGGAAAAACCGGACCGTGCAGGCGCACTGGAGCTCTTGAGCACCGAGCCTGCCCAACCTTACCTGGTTGAATGCTCACGTTCGCCCTGCCAGTGCGGCGAGGTGGAATAGCCCGCACTGGGCTATGCAGGCGAACCGGAGACACCGAGCGCAAGGCTGGTGCCATGTAAGCCGGCCCAAGGAGACGCACTGGGGACCAGCTGCGTAGAGCCGGCTTCATGGCATTAGGCTTGACGCTCAATCTAGCCCGGCATACACGCGGAGCTGGAATATACCGCACCGGGCTATGCACCCGCACTGGAGACACCGTGCGCACCACTGCATAACACGGTGCCTGTCCGGTCTCTCTAGCCCCCCGGTAAGCACAGGGAGTCTGCCCAGGTCTCCTACCTGGCGTAGCCATACTCCCTGTTAGCCCCCCCCCCAAGACATTTTTGGGGCTGCCTCTCAGGCTTCCATCCGCTACGTCGTGCTGCCTCCTCATATCTGCGCCTCTCAGCTTTCGCTGCCTCCAGTTCTTCCTTGGGGCGGCGATATTCTCCAGGCTGAGCCCAGGGTCCTTTACCGTCCAGTTCTTCCTCCCATGTCCATTTCTCCAGGTGGTGCAGCCTCTCCCACTGCAGCTGCTCCTGCTGCTGCTGCCTCTGTTCCTTCCCCTGCTGCACCTTGGTGCGGCTACACTCCCCTGATTTAGCCCAGGGTCCTCTCCCGTCGAGGATTTCCTCCCATGTCCAGAAATCCTTACTATGTATCTCCTCTTTTCGCTGCTGTTGCTGCCTGTTGACACGCTGCTTGGTCCGTTGGTGGTGGGTGATTCTGTAACGGTTTTCTTGGTGAGAAGGAGAGTCGGACCAAAATGCAGCGTGTAGATTGCGATCCATGTTTTAATGAACAAACGTAAAACACGAATCAATACAAACACTACAAAATAAAGAACGTGATGAACGTAACGAAAACCTAAACAGCCCTATCTGGTGAAAACACATAGACAGGAACAATCACCCACAAACACACAGTGAAACCCAGGCTACCTAAATATGGTTCCCAATCAGAGACAATGACGAACACCTGCCTCTGATTGAGAACCATATCAGGCCGAACATAGAACTAGACAAACTAGACATGTAACATAGAATGCCCACTCAGATCACACCCTGACTAACCACAACATAGAAATATACAAAGTACACTATGGTCAGGGTGTGACACTACGCTTTCCCTTTCCTCCACTGACACTGACCAAAAAGAAACACCACACCGTCTTCCAGCTGATGGCAGAACTCGAGTCGCACCGCATTATTTTGTTGTTGTTACTCCTATGAACAGAGAAAGTTAAATATTACTCAATATTAAAAAAGACCCAAGCCACTAATAATAACAACAACGCAAGCCTATAGATACACGTTCCTACTCATTCATTACTGCTGCAGTGCTTGTTGTAGCTCTGAGTGGAAGTAGGAAGAATGAGCATGTTATGGCTGATAAAATTGTTGAATACAAAGTGTTGACAGTGCTGAGAACTTAAACATGAACTCACTCTTTGCTGTATTCGTTGACAGTCTTCTCTCTAGTCATGGTTTTAAACGTTTTGAAATATCACAGTATCAAGTTTGCTGTAGCTTTCTGTTATGCCTGCTACGTTACTGCAAACACGGTGATCTGAGCCATCCGATTGGCCAGCATTAGGCCCATAGTGCACTTGATTTGCTCCCCGGGCCCGCAAGGACAGCAGAGTTTGTACCTTCAGACACATGAAATGGTTAAAAATAGCAACAGTTTGCCTACCCAGCACGCAGGGCAGCTGAATCGGGTGCACCTACCGCTAACCGCCCAAGATGGATAAAACAAAATAGGAACACAAGGCTTTATCGTTTGTTTTTTTACAGAAATATTTGGCTATCGACTAGGAATGCCTTGTCGATCGACCGGTTGGCGACCACTGCTCTAGAAAGTTGAGTGAAGTTCAATCTCGTGCTTCGCTCTGTGGGCTGATACAGTCTCGAGGCTACTGCGCACGTGCGCAGCTTAGAGTGGACATTGGTAGAGTGCGTACGGCCCAGTATATATCACCCCTATACCAGGCGGTGTCAGAGAAAGGCCCAAACAATTGTCAAAGACTCCATCTACCCAAGTAATAGACTGTTCTCTCTGCTACTGCACAGCAAGTGGTACTGATGCACCAAGTCTGGAACCAACAGGACCTTGAGAACAGCCTCTACCCACAAGCCATAAGACTGCTAAATAGTTTGTCTGGGTAGCTATTGGTTAACTATTTATATATTTGCACGGACCCTTTTTGTACTCTTTTGACTCATCACATAAGCTGCTGCTGCTGTTTACTATCTATCCTGTTGCCTAGTGACTTATCCCTAACTTAGCTTATCCCTAACTACAGTGCATTCAGACCCCTTGACTTTTCCCACATTTTGTTATGTTACAGCCTTATTCTAACATTTTTTCAATAGTTTTTTCCCATCATCAATCTACAAACAATACCCCATAATGACAAAGCAAAAACAGGTTTGTAGAAATGTTTGCAAATGTAGAAAAAAAAAAGAACATTCAGCGATATAATATTAGCATTACCTTGCCCTGAGCATGCACATTTGGGCACTGGTCTCTCCCTCGAGAGCTTTTGTGGTCCCTTGCCGATATAGGCTTGGCTTAGACAGTATCCCATAAATAATTGAGGTGATTGGAAAAGGCTATTTAACGTAGAGCTCTACATAGCTTATTTTGGAACCACAACACTCCTCAGTCCTCTCCCCTGCCTCCGACAGGAAGACACGGTGAGACAAATTAGAGCTGCTCTGCTGCCCGTTGATTCTTAACATGTCATTTAAGATAAGACGAGACGTAAGATTTAATTCAATGAGTATGGTTGTTTGTGTGTAATGTACAAGCGTGCCTGTGTGATTTTTTTTGCTGTGTTTGTTTTTCTAAGGGTTGTAAGTGTAACAGTAGCTTTCCTGTCTTATGTGTCTTGCAGGGAAAAAACACACATAAGACACTGGTTTGACACACGCTGGACACGGGGGACACAGAGGGCCTAGAGAGATAGGTCATGGAGTACAGGGCAGACACACAGACAGACGCGTGAACTGGACACCCCAGTGTACAGGACCAGCATGCCTCAGATTCCTGATGCTCGTCTGTCCAACCTTCTAGGCCCTGGCCTGGCCTGCTCACGCCTCTGCTTTTCACTGTTTGTCTATATATAGCCATTGCAGGCCTGGGCTCGAATACTATTCGAAAGCATTTCAAGTACATTAGCTGTGTTTGATTGAGCTTGACTGGCACAATGGGACCATTTTAGAATAGTCGAAACAAGTGCAAAAACTGCCCATCGTGAACTCCAGGCAGGCTCAAGCAAAATCTCAAAGTATTTGTAAGATTTAAAATAGTATTTGAACCCAGGTTTGATAGAAAGTAGCGACCCCTCAACATGGAAATCTGCAGTGTCATAGTGTTCATTATTTAGACTGATTCTAGTTGCACTTCCCAGGGTCTGTGCAAGGCGGCTGTTAGAGTGGTAGGAACACTCCAAGTAGCATAAAAACACATTAATTGTGTGTGTGCACGCGTAAAATGCTGTTATCGAGCATTGAATTGCACTGTAAATGCCTTGCCTTGTTCTCTCTTTTTATAGTCTCACTCAATGATATACTATGCCATAGGGATTTTCCTTGTTGAGTAGAGAGGTGGCTGTGGATTGATTTATGCAACATGTATTATGAATCATGTAAATGGTGACCGCCTTGTAAAGAGGGAGAAATGCTCTCTCATGGGTTTTGACTGTAGGTTCTCCCAGGGTAGAACGATTCAGGGGAGACATTACAGTACTGTGAAGGTAATGGCGAAAAGGGAGTGCTTCAAGGTACTGTATTTGGTCTCTTCAAAATGTAGAGAGACCAAACAAAGAACGTGCCTATTGCTCACTCAACAAAGTTCCAGTTTATTCTGCGAGTAGTAACGTGGCGGAATGATTGTGAAACAGCTATTTCGAAGACAATTCGCACTTGAAAACACACCGGTTGGACAGCAGTGTCTACCTCATGACATGCTTATTGCATTCCCTTTTTAGAAGTTGTTTTAGATGTGTTAACGCTCAGATGACTTGGGTCGCTGTGCGACGCCAGAAGGAAGCATTTGAATGGTTACTCGACAGTAAATCAAGTAATGGTTATGTCGGAATTCATTGAGTACATCTGTGCAAATATCGGATTTGCATTTTGAAAAGCACAGCGAGTTAAATTGCAGGTAGCGTGTTAACGTTTGGTTGCTGTGCCCCAATCCTGTTTGCGGTCAGGGTAACTGGCATGGGGTTACCAGGCTTGTTGCTCAGGGCCTGTATTCATAAAGCATCTTAGAGTAGGAGTGCTGATCTAGGCTCAGGTCCTGTTTGTCCATGTCATCTTATTCATGATGATATCAAAGTCCAAACTGATCCTAGATCAGCACTCATACTCTGGGCACGGATGACTAAATGTCAATACCACATAGAATATTATTCAGTGAGACCAACAGAGTGTCTATTCTCTTGGTCTTTGTATCAGCCATCCTTTCTCTGTTGTCGGGAAGCGCAGGGATGCAGGCAGCCAGAATATCACGTCCATAATGTCCCTCGTTTCTATCCACTGCACCAAAACACCATGGAATATTAATCAGCCAAACCTCCCCTGGCCTGCAGCACAACACAAAACAACACCTCTCATTTCCTCCAACTCTTACGCTTTCGCTTACGCTAAGGTTTCATTTGTATTCAGCCTACACACTGTGCCTGCAGACCGGGCTTTCTTGCACATTTGCATCATAGACTCTACACTGTATATACCAACACCGATTATCAGAGCGGTTGCACTCAGCACTGCTACCCATTGTGTTGTTGATGGCAATAGTCCTCAGGTGTTAATGAGTTTGCTATGATATGCTCCCTCAGGGGTATATGAGAGCAACACAGTTCCTGTCTGTCAAAGACTGTGACCTTTGGATTCTACCTTGCCATATCTAGCCCAGGGAATGTAACACGTATGTGTGTGACTAGATGTGAAGTAGGGTAAAATAGTAAGAAAGAGGGGGGGTTGAGTGTATTTTTTTCACCTACCAATGTTGCGGTTGTGTGATGTGTTGGCTGGGGTTCACAACGTTAGTTGAATAACTTTGCTCAATACGACTGCAATTTTCTAACCTGGCTACTAGATCACTGAGAGAGGCAGAGATTGCTTTTTATATCAAAAGATCAAATGCAAAGCAAAAACACTGAAAACACATTGAAAACACTTTCTCATCCACTCAAAAGCGCACATCAGGAGTTTGGTTTTGGGGCATTGTGATATTGTCTCTTCGGGACACTTTGTATCCTCCTCGTGAGTCAGTTTGATCCATTGAGATGTGGTCTGTCTTTGTCTGAAGTCTGTGACGGAGCCAGGGTGGAAAGAGGGGTTAGCTTGATCATTACATAGTTCCAGATTTCTCACTGTCCCATGTGGATGACATCACAAGCTCCCACATTGTCAGAGCATAAGAGGGAGGAGAGAGGAGGAAGGAAAAGGAAGCCCGGTGGTGGTAATTTGGGGTGGTTGAGACTTGAGAGTGACTTCACCCATTTGGCTTTAGCCAAAATAGTCTCAAACCCGCAATTATATATGGGCTCTGCCATCTACTTTTGCTCTCGAATGGGGAAGCTGTGTGATTCCTTCACTCAGTGTTATTCTGTCAGGACATGCAGTTCTGTTTTTATTCTGTGTAGGCTAGGCTTTCTGTTTTGGTTGAACTTATTTTCACTTATTTGTTTGGTTTCACATGGGTTTGTGGTGTGCATCTAATTTGGCCACCTACTAACTCCCCTTATGATGAGGGATTCTAGTTGTCATCATCTGCATGCTCTCTCTCTCTGTCCCTCTTTCTGTTTCTCTCTCCCTTTCTCCATATACCTCCCTTTTTATATCTCCTCTCTCTCTTGCTCTCTCCCCCTCTCCATCTCCCCCCACCCCTATCTCTGTCCTCGCTCTGTGCCCTCTTTCTGTTTCCCCCTCTCTATATATCTTACCCTCTGACTCTTCTCCCTGTCATTGCAGTGGGTTTGGCAGCAGGCCCAGTGCCATACAATGGCTCCTTTCTCTCTGAGTATATCACTAAGCTCATCCACCTCGCTGGCCCAGTACTTATTTAACAGTGGCAGGCTTTCAAAAGGAGACCGCTGTGTATCTGTCTCATCTCAGCTGGTTGGTCTTAAAAATCATACAATGTGATTTTCTGGATTTTTGTTTTAGACTCCATCTCTCACAGTTGAAGTGTACCTATGATAAAACTACAGACCTCTACATGCTTTGTAAGTAGGAAAACCTGCAAAATCGGGCAGTGTATCAAATACTTGTTCTCCCCACTGTACGCTATGCTTCATGGAGTGGCTACTTCTTTTTTTTCTGGTAATAATGCATTGGTCCTCCCTGTTGACTCTCTTATTTGCGGAGGTAAGCAGCAGATTGCCCGAATGCCAGTCTTATTTTCATCACTGCCTCCAGCAGACCATAACATGTGTAATTCACACAGGTTTCGCTCAGCCAGGTGCCTGCCAGCATCCCACAAAAATACATAGTGTATGTGATGGAGGAGGTCTGGTCAGCTGTGTCTGTCTCTCTGTGCCAGGTGTGTGTCTCCTAGGCCTTTCTAGGGAGTTTTTCCTAGCCACCGTGCAGGTCTACACCTGCATTGCTTGCTGTTTGGGGTTTTAGGCGGGGTTTCTGTACGGCACTTTGTGACATCAGCTGATGTAAGAAGGGCTTTATAAAAACATTTGATTGATTGATTGAGGTAGACTGTACGACAGATGGCAGGTGACTGAGAACGACAATGTCAATATGGAGGAGACTTGTTCCCATAGAAATAGAATGGCTAGATGGGCATGACCATTCTAGTCATTCAATTTCTATACCTGCCGACTGTTCAGTATCAGAGTACAATTCAAAACAATATAGCTATACTGTATAGGCTACATGCAACTAGGTTCGATACTAAGTACATCAAAATGACTTCCCAAAGTCATACACTATTTGCTTCTTCCAGCATTGCTGCGCTGTGTGGCATTATCATACTTGCCACTGTGTTGCACAGAAGAGAGTACATCTCCTTTCTGTGGTCCTTTGTGACATACCTCCTCCACCGTCATTGTTTTTAGCCCTGAATGAATAATTTAAAGCACGTTGCCCCAGTGTTTACCCTGAGAGACTATGTGGAAGAAACTCAGCTCAATGCTGAGTGTTGCATAAGGAATGTAGGGCGACAGTGCTGAGTGGACAAAGGAGCCAAATATTCCCCCCTAGGACTTTGTGAGGCCTCCAGAGCCTGGGCAAAGTTATGTTTGAGCAGGGAGCTTCAGGCTCAAGCTGCCAAGTGTGAGTCAGACTGCCACTGAGGCACTGACCCAGTCGTAGAGCTCTCGCAACCAACACGCTGTCCAACACCCTGTCCAACTGTTTCTATGCCTAAAGGTTTTTGCAGGTGCAACCTGTGATTCCATTGTGGTCACAGGATGAAATGCACACACAATCAAGGCCCAATTAAGCTGTACACACACAATAACAAACTTTGTGCCACCTAATCCGTGTTCAGTATACTCAAAAAGACAGACAATACTTTTTAGGATGAAACTACACCTTTAAAATGTTCTGTTTGGCTAAATTAAGGATTACTTTTGTCATAAAGAGAGGAACCTGCATGTATTTTGTCGTCCCCCCCCCCTCTCTAAATCAATCCGCTCCTCCCCGGATAGAATCATCAAGAGGCAGACAGGCAATTGCTTTGTTTGTTCTGCCAGGGAGAGAATTCACTCAGCCCTGACTGTCGATGAATCAGCCGGACGTTCTGGGAGAGGAGCGTGGGGTAAAGTTAGAGAAGCAGACCAGCGAACCGAGATCTTGTAGCTATTAGAGTGCTTAGTGGACTAAGCATATCTTGAGTCATTTAGACTCTTAAGGTTTGCCAGTGGGTGAGATGTACAGTGGGGCAAAAAAGTATTTAGTCAGCCACCAATTGTGCAAGTTCTCCCACTTAAAAAGATGAGAGAGGCCTGTAATTTTCATCATAGGTACACTTCAACTATGACAGACAAAATGAGAAAAGAAATCCAGAAAATCACATTGTAGGATTTTTAATGAATTCATTTGCAAATTATGGTGGAAAATAAGTATTTGGTCACCTACAAACAAGCAATATTTCTGGCTCTCACAGACCTGTAACTTCTTCTTTAAGAGGCTCCTCTGTCCTCCACTCGTTACCTGTATTAACATATCGTTATTGTCATGATGTGCTTTATCATTCTTGTGTGTTTATTGTTTTACATTATTGAGGCTGAGAGTTAGTTGAGTAGCTCAGCAGAGACCACAACACATTTTGATCTCATACTATGACTTGCTGATACAGTATGTATGTACAGTGAACATGTTATGGGATCCTAAGCATTTTATGATCATAAGCATTGTGCTATATAAAGTTCCTCCATGGACAAGGGGTTTCCTAATCAACCTTGATTCCACCTGTTGCCCCTGTTACCTTCTAGAGACTATAAAGTAGATCAATACAACATCACTCAGACCCACTTCCAGACAAGCTGCTGTTTTGGAATGAGGAAAGGTTGAATTCCATCACTATATTGTGGTGTGTTAACGCTTCTCACTCTGCCATTTTCTCACCTGGCTTCTTCCTCTCTCTTTCTCCGACCAGCTCCCCACCCGGCTCAGGACCCAAGCCCCACAAAGGAAGACACTGAGGGGTTGACAAGCCCCTATAAAACAGGCCCAACCCAGATAATGGAAACCTACACGAAAAAGGACAAAGAAAAGAAAGCGGGGACCCACACAAAACTGGACGTCATCCCGAAGTCACCTGCTACACCGACGTTGCCCATGCCTGGCTCAAGTCCTAGCCCCAAACCTAATAAAGGTTAGTCGCCCTATAATGTGGTGTTACCAGTAACAAAGGAAATGGTGTGAAAATGGCTGCCCATTAGCAGTGGTGTAAAGTACTTAAGTAAAAATAATGTAAAGTTTTTGGGGGGAATCTGTACTTTACTTTAAAATTTATATTTTTGAAAACGTATATTTTTTACTTCACTTTATTCCTAAAGAAAATAATGTGCTTTTTACTCCATACATTTTCCCTGACACCCTAAAGTAATCGTTACATTTTGAATGCTTAGCAGGACAGGACTGTTGTCAAATTAAAGCACTTATCAAGTGAACATCCCTGGTCATCCCTACTGACTCTGATCTGGCGGACTCACTAAACACTTCATTTGCAAAGATGCCTGAGTGTGGAACCGTGCCCCTGGCTATCTGTCAATAAAACAAAACAAGAAAACAGTGTTATCTGGTTTGCTGAATATAAGCAATTTGAAATGATTTATACTTTTACTACTTAAGTATATTTTGCAGTTACATTTACTTTCGATACCTTCGTATATTTAAATACAAATACTTTTAGACTTTTACCTAAGTAGTATTTTACTGGGTGACTTTCACTTTTACTTGAGTCATTTTCTATTAAGATTCTTTACATTTATGCAAGAATGACAATTGGGTACTTTTTCCACCTATGCCCATTAGTATGTGTTTCTATCTACCATAGAGCATTTGAAGTAGTTTATGATCATTTTCAAGGGTATGAACACAAACACAGCATTAGATGTCCATGATTGTGTAATAAAGGCTATCTTCCTGTGATTATTGAGCAATTACCTCAGCACTCAAGTGATGTCATCCGACCCCTCGGGGGAGGGGGGGGGGAATGGTTCAGTCCAGAATGATCCTGACCACAGGCTTTCAGTGCTGGGGGTAAATCCAATAGACCTGGTGCAGGGGGTTAGTTACAGCGCTTACAGCTCACATGACAAAATCCATTAAGCTAGAATTGTTTTGCAGTAGGTTTATAGAATTTGGCCAAAATGTTTTTTGTTTGTTGTTGTTGTAATTTCTGATGCAATGTTGAGTGGATGACTAATGCTATTTGTGTGTAGCTCAGTTGGTAGAGCATGGCACGCCAGGGTTGTGAGTTCGATTCCCACGGGGAAACTGTATGAAAATGTATGCACTCACTAATGTAAATCGCTCTGGACAAGAATGTATTTGCTAGCAGGCTAATCGCTAACAGGCTATAGCTAGCCTGCTTGCTAATCACCTCCGGTCTCTAATAAAAGTTGGAGGAATTAATCTGACTGGGCATCACATTTCACTGAGTGATGCCAGGGGGGGGCATTTAGCCTAGCTTGACCCGCTGTTGCACCACCACCACATTTGTTTCCACAATGCCACTACTTGTCCTGGCCCCAGCACTGTAGCACATGCAAACACTAAGAAATATGTTTGGGGGGATTTGTGAACATAGTCTTACTTCCTTTCTGCCCATTTTATTCTTTGCCCATTCATCTATTGATTGTGGTCATGGTCTATTTAACTGTAGCGTGAGGTGGCAGAGCTAATCCAAATTAGTTCTACTGACTAACTTCCCCAGATGATCACAGTAACACCAAATTAGAATACTGGTTTTGGTGTGCCAGATCCGATACAGTCAGATCAAGGAGCTCATTTTAGCGACATTCTAATTGAACTGCAGGATCGCTCAGTAGATAACAGATCTCAGATCAGCTTTTGTAAAGTAAAAGATATTGGTAGCAATTTACTTAAAGCCGACAGGTATAATGCTTTATAGCCTATCATGAGCCTCTGTAGTGTCTTATGACAAGGGTTATAATGTTATGTCTCTGGAAGGTCTGTTGGAAGCATTTGAGCACCAATAAGTCAACACAATTCTGAGACAGCACATTCTAAAAGGGCTTTTGTCACTTCCTCTCCATCAGGTTGCCTTTCTGCTCAGTCATGCAAGCTAACTTCTGTGTTATATCTTACCCCAAGGGTAGGAGGAAAAGGACGAGAAACAGTCTGCAGCTCTTAATTAGCTCAATTAAATGGCAAGGCATGCATTTGGGAGCACTACCTCCATAATGTCCGCTTTAATTATACTTTGGCACATCTCAGCCTTGGGTCTGACAGCTCATGGCACTTGGCCACCGGCGGTCCGTTGCCTCCCGGGAGGTTTTCAAGAGATCATTAAAGGGCCAGGGATTTTACTCTTTACTGTCAGGGGGCCCTGCTGCTTCAGTTCAGCCAACCACACGCACACACACACACACACACACACACACACACACACACACACACACACACACACACACAGCTCCCCCAAACCCCTCTCCATGGCACTTGTTAATTGTTGCTATGGAGAATTGGTTTTTACTGTAACACTTTCTTGTGGATTTCCCATGGACATAAATACAGTGCCTTCAGAAAGTATTCACACCCCTTGTCTTTTTCCACATTTTGTTGTGTTACAGCTTTCAATTTAAAATGGATGTTTTGTCACAGGCCTCCACACAATACCCCATAATGTCAAAGTAGAATCATGTTTTTGGAAATTTTAACAAATGTTTGAGTCAATAAGTATTCAACCCCTTTGTTATGGCAAGCCTAAATAAGTTCAGGAGTAAATGTATGTGTCATGTTCGTCATACGAATGAGACCAAGGCGCAGCGTGGTATGCGTACATTCTACTTTATCTAAAGAATGAAACACTGAACAAACTAACAAAACGAACCGTGAAGCTATATGAATAGTGCAGACAGGCAACTAAACATAGAACAAGATCCCACAAACACCAACGGGAAATGGCTACCTAAATATGATCCCCAATCAGAGACAACGATAAACAGCTGTCTCTGATTGGGAACCATATCAGGCCACCATAAACATACAAATACCTAGACCTACCAAACCCTAGACATACAAAAAACCTAGACAATACAAAACCCCTAGACAATACAAAACTAGCGTATCCACCCTAGTCACACCCTGACCTAACCAAAATATAAAGAAAACAGAGATATCTCAGGTCAGGGCGTGACAACATCATCTCTGAACTCCACACATACAATTATCTGCAAGGTCCCTCATTCAAGCAGGGAATTTCAAACACAGATTCAACCACAAAAACTAGGGATGTTTTCCAATTGCCCCGCAAAGAAGGGGACCTAAAAAAAAGCAGACATTGAATATTCATTTGAGCAAGTTATTAATTACAATTTGGATGGTGCATCAATACACCCAGTCACTACAAAGATAAAGGCGTCCTTCCTAACTCAGTTGCCGGAGAGGAAGGAAACCTCTCAGGGATTTCACCATGAGGCAACGGGTGACTTTAAAACAGTTTCAGAGTTTAATAGCTGTGATAGGAGCAAACTGAGGATGGATCAAAAACACTGTAGTTACTCCACAATACTAACTAACCTAATTGTCAGAGTGAAAAGAAGGAAGCCTGTACACAAATCAATAGCCTAAAACACAAGGCCAAATCTACACTGGATTTGCGTACCAAGAAGACAATGAATGTTCCTGAGTGACCAAGTTACAGTTTTGACTTTAATCTGCTTGAAAATCTATGGTGAGACTTAAATGGTTGTCTAGCAATGATCAACAGCCAATTTGATAGAGCTTGAAGATTTTTTGTAATAATTCTGGGCAAATATTGCACAATCCAGGTGTGCAAAGCTCTTAGAGTCTTAAGAAATACTCACAGATGTCATCGCCGCCAAAGGTGATTCTAACCTGTATTGACTCAGGCGTGTGAATACTTACGTAAATAGATAGATATTTCTCTATTTCATTTTCAAAAAATGTGCACAAATTTCTAAAAACATGTTTTCACCATTATCATTATGGGCTATTGTGTGTAGATGGGTGAATTCAGGCGGTAACACAACAAAATATGAAATAATATGAATGCTTACTGAAGGCACTGTATAGCCAGAAAACTATGCCCATCTTTGTCCAATGAGAGAAGTGGTCCATTTTAAAGGATACCCATTGGATATGCCCGGACAAAAGTTCCCTATACATTCAACTCGGAACCCAGAACCAAATCCTGTGTGCGCTAGCTAGCTACTTTGTCTTTACAGTCTGCCATGACATCTATGGATCAAACTGCTCCTCTATTCCTTTCAAAAAGGCAAGTAAAACAGATGACAGAGAACCATATTGTTGAGATTTGAGGAGTACGCTGCTAACAGTCTGGAACCCAAACACGCTGCAGTGTTTCTGGGTCAGCTTGATTCTGTTTCTGTCTCGGAGGCTCCTGTGGGTGACTCATCGTGATGGTCAGGGCCCACACATATACACACACACACACACACACACACACTAGCGCTTTTTACAGCACTATACATAATCGGACGTAGTTTCAAAGTGGGTCAGAGGATATTATAGGGAGGCCGTTGCTGTTCTGTCCTGTCTGGCGGATTGTTTCAGCACTGTGATGATTGTGTTTTAATGTGTTAGAATCCACTGAAGTATGAATCGTGACATGGATGTACAACATATGGTCTGTGTATGGAAGGAATGGATGGAAGATGACGCTGGAAGCCTTCACACACACACAGTAGAATTCAACTTGGCCAGTTAAATGCCGATCAATTGTCGCGAAACGTTAGTAATTGGTGCTTGGCATTTGAGAATGACATCATAGTAATTACGGTATGGTGTTTTCATCCAGGGAGTTGTTGCTTAGGTCATAATTATGCAATGAATCATATGCAGCATGATTGTCTAATTATATGAATTGTTTTTTTGATTATCATTCAAAAGCAATTGGGGTGAAATTGGTAATTGGTTATGGCTCGGTGGCAGTGTTCCACATGGAATCCATAGCAGACAACCCAGAAGGGTGCAGTAGAATTCCTGTAACAGTAGGACTATGCCCTCCAGGCATGAGTTAAGGTGCTCAGAGGAATGCAGACACCAGAGATGCTACAATGGGAAAAGATGAATCAACACTTTTTCCAGTCAGCACCAATCAGAGACTTTTGAACATACACAGTGACTTGCAAGACAGCTCTGCTTGAAGATCGAAGAGGACCTCTATAGAAATGGATTGTTCTGATGTACAATGTTTTTTTTTGTCTCGAAGTTGGACAAAGAACATCTCTCCCTTCCCCAACGTGGTTGTTTATGTGGTTCGCATTTCCTATAAGCCACTAAACGGCTACATTGAATGCTGAAAGAACATGGTTGACTTGGCACAAGTGAAAAATAAACCCTGTTTATAGCCATATCCTGTCTAGGTTTAGGTGTGTTACTTAACTGAATGCAATTACATGTTCACTCATGAATCCTCACCAGGACACTGTAGACAAGGTGTGCCATGGTGTGACTAACCACCAGTCCTAATCAGAATGTTTTCCCACATTGCTCATTCACTTCTATTAGACACTAGGGTGGAGTCTCTATCTGGCTCTAGCTCTAGGAAAGTTGCCAGATTTGACTGCCAGTTTCCAGCGTTTTATCGCTCTGCAGATGTGGGGCTGGATTGGGGCTCTTTTCTCTGTGTACAATGTCCTCTCACATTCACTTCCTCGCTCTTTCTCTCGTTGTCTCATTCTCACCCTAGACGCAGTGAAGTCAGAGGACAGACAGAAGCTGGCCAAGGAGCGGAGAGAGGAGAAGGCCAAATATCTGGGTAAGCTGAGATGGAGGTTGAGAGGAGGAAACTCTGTACACAGGGAGAGGATGCCCCCTAGTGTTGGGGGGTAAGGGGTGGTGGCATATTTATGTTGTAGGTTGTGTCTGCGTTGGCTTTGTTTTCTGGCCGACACATGGTGTGCACATGTATCGCATAAACATTTGGGGAAACGTTGAAGGAACGTCAAACGAACCTAGGCTGTGGCTCAAGCTCAAGCTGAGCACTTCAATGAGAACGAAAACCAAGCCAATGATTTAGTATTTGGCTTTCAAGACACATTACAGTTTTCAACGTGCGAGCACCAAATTAATGTTCATCTGCATTTTATTAAAACAATAGCCTAGCTAACCCCTTTTTGTTTGAACTCACAAACGCTTTAACGATCCCCAGCTCTGAACCTATATGTTTAACCTAACGTCAATTGATACATACTTGTTTTCAATTGATAGTAGCATAAGTCAATGCCCTTCTTCAAGTTGCCTTAACAATTCTCTGGCTCTATTTCTTTTGTCAGTCAAGATGTCTGCCTGTCACCCGCTTGAGTGTTGTTGTTTGTTTGTGTCACAAGCCACACTGTCCTTGGCTCTAGTGACACCCTGGTGATGTGCACTGCTTTGCATGATTGACAGTTGCTCTTGTCTTCTCTTTCGCCCATCTCCCCTCCAGACAAGCTCGGCCAGATACAAGGTAAACCACACCCTATGTGTCCATGGTGGTAGGTGGTGGTGGTGGTGGTGGTGGTGGTGGTGGTGGTGGTGGTGGTGGTGGTGATTCTCGTTGTCTTGACCTGCAGTTTTGACCTGTTACCTTGATTGATTTGAACAATTGTGTATGTTTGTTGTTCAATCACCCTCTCTACAATTTTAGTTTTTTAATGAACTTTCTACATTACCATGGAAATGATTGCTTCACGGGTACCAGGCAGCCATTGTGAGTGTACCAATGAGTTTATCAGTCAAGTTGCCAGGGTTAGAGGATCCAAGCCCATTCTATTCATTCTATTTCTTTGTGAGCTGCTGCTGCAGGGAGGGGGGCATTGCCTAGGCAACCGAAGACTCGTTTGCTACAACACCTTGCTTGTTTCAACAAAGCGCAACGCTGTAAATTGTCCATGTTACCGCATAAACGGGACTCAACCTCATGAATGCTCGGCCGTCCGGTCTTCAGTCAGCTGTTCGTTCCACAAATTTGTATATATACACAGTATATATATATATATATATATATATATATATATATATATATATATATATATATATATATATATATATATATATATATATATATATATATAATTTTTTATATAGTTTTGAGGGTTATTTTATTTTCATGACGGTCTTCATCTGTAACCGTCGGTTACACAGTTATATGGTCATTTTACAAGCCCCACATTGTTTTGGTGCACATTTTTTTTCGTAGGACGTTAACCTAGTGTCAACTTCCATCACCTGTTTTCCTTCCATGTTGAGTAAATGATACAAACTAGGTGTTTCCACACAGGTGTTGTCCTTGAGTTAATTAAACATTATATCATCCCATCATGTATAAACCTATTGGGCAGGCTGTATTTTGGGCATTATTTTGGCTACCATGGCTATGCCCCCATAGGATGAGAATGTCCTCCTCCATAGGCACGAGTGGTCACTGAATGGTTTGATGAGCATGAAAACGATGTAAAACATTTGCCATGGCCGTCTCAGTCATCACATCTCAACCCAATTGGACACTTATGGGAGGTTCTGTAACGACGCCTGAGACAGCGTTTTCCACCACCATCAACAAATCAACAAATTATGGAATTTATTGTGGAAGAATGGTGTCGCATACCTCCAAAATAGTTCCAGACACTAGTAGAATCTATGCCAAGGTTGATGCTGTTCTGGCGTCTCGTATTAAGACACTTTATGTCGGTGTTTCCTTTATTTTGCCAGTTACCTATATAATCATATAATTTATGACCACTATATGCAGTTATTGTGCCATTTTATACAGGAATTATAAAGAGAGGATAGGAATCAAAAGTCACATCACCCTTGCTAAACGGCAAATGTGTTTATACTTAATCTCGGGAACCCAGATCCAAATCGCACATTTCCTGGCCAGCTACTTCATGAGTAAACATTTATGTCAACAGTCTGTCACGAGAGACACGTTTTTACTATAAAGGTCATGTTCGTTGTCCCGTTGTCACAATTGGGAGTACAAAGCTGGGAGCTGCTTAAGTAAAGAACCTCATAGAAGTAACCTATATGCCTTCTGGTAAATCCAGCCTTCATCATCCTAGTAAAGTGTAGTAGATCTTGGCTAAAATGGGTTATACCATTATGGATCAGTCTAATTGTCAGTCCACTGGGGCAGGAGGCCAGACAGAGGGTTTCTCCCTGATCTGAATTCCTTCATTCACCGAGATTCAATCTATGAACTTGTGTTTGCAATCCCAGCTAGGAGGCAATCCCGGCCTCCAAGGCCAGTCTTTTAAAGTATCAACATCTGGAGTGTATTGAGTCTTCTTCAAATGTAGGCTATAAAGTGCCATTTTTTTTGTGTGTCCCCCCCCTCAAACGAGATCGGATTTTCTCCCTGTATGTTTTAGTGTTTTGATAGGCCTCTGCTGAGTAATGCATGAAATGTTCACGAAGCCGCAAGAAGACGTGTTTGGCCCTGTGACCATATGAGTTGTCCGTTCTTGGCTCTCTGTAGAGTGTAATGCATACTTCATGTGGACAGGGAGGGAACAGGACTCAGTAACTGATTATTTCCCGGTTCTAGCCGCTGCCTAGCAGACATAGATGTTGAGTGTCAATGTAGGGAAGATCGTATTTAAGTCACATCCACAGGGGGAATGCAGTGCTGTTGATCTCTTCAATATACACACACACACACACACACACACACTTTTTAATTGGCTCAACTGCCACTACGCCATCCTATTCAAGCCACGTCAAAACTGATATCAGATCACATGGGGATGTTAGTAAATTACCTAAGATCAGTTATTAACTGAAAGTATCCATTTATCGTACAAAATAATTGTCTATTTGACATCAGCATTCTAAAAATAAATCCCTATGGCGTTATCTTTCTCCTCGATGCTATGCGTGTTCTAGGCTAGCCCGGCCACTGTGCTGCTCCCTGGCAATGTGCCGAGATCTCACGTGGGCCTTGTCAGTGTCACACTCACACTGTCACATATTTGACGTGTGAGGGCGGTGTGCAGTCTGTCATGCTCTCACTGTGACAAGTCGCTGTGCCTTTTGAGTCAGTGGAGGCGAGAGCTGTGTAAATCTCCATCCATAGCCAGCTCTGACATGTAGCCTCTGTGGACACTGGAAGCCTCGCTTCTCCTTCCTCTTCCCTTCTCCCACACTCCCTCCTTCTCACTCCCCATACTTCAGATTTCCACAAGGCTGAATCTCCGAGACAGTCTACACGCAATTACCTCTGCTGCTGCTAGCCCTCGAAGCTTTGCCTCGGCAGAAGTTAATAATATGCCCTTGCCTTACTGGAGTTAAACTACTGTTATTACATTTGAATTACGTTGAACCGAAATGCACACTCACTGTAGCAGATAAGACGTGGGAACTCATTTTGTTAGCGCTGGGGCCCTCTGGCCTGCTGTGGCATGGTGTGATGGTGCTTTTTGAGCCTACTCCTCTCAAATAAAAGCACAGCTGTGCGCTTTGCGATAAATCTAAGCGTTTGCCTTCAATGTTGCCCCAGTATTCCCCTAATGTAATCGGATAACTACTTGTTTTTGTTGCATCAAGTACCCCCCCCCCCCCCCCCCCAAAAAAAAGAAGATGATCCTTCATTGGGGTTTATTCAATAAAGCCAAAAGATATAGTCGCTTATGTGCAAAGAGAGAGAAGCACCGTGTGTCCCAAATGGCACTCTATTGCCTATTTAGTGCCTTAAGTCCCTATAGGGCTCTGGTCATAAAGTAGTGCACTATGTAGGGATTAAGATGCTATTTGAGACGCAGAGGCAGTCATAGAGATGGTGGCGTAATACCACCTTATAAGCCCTCTTTGAATGGCTCAGGGGGTGGGGACGCTTACCATATCAAAGTTTATTGTGCAGTTTATTGAAACCGGCGCTTGATGCGATTAACGTGGTGAAGTGTCAGTCCAAGGGTATCAGCCGAACCTTGCATAACGTTGCCTCTGTGTCGCTCTGTGCAAAGTGAAGTAATTCAATTTATATCTGTGGGGTAGTGGAATTTCCCTGTTGAAAAGAAACACTGCTTCACACACCCCACATTTTGTGGGATTTGAGATTTTAAAGCACCGTCAACATCAGAGTGAAGAGGCATTTGTGTTTTATTTAAAAGTACTTCAAATACTATTTATCATAGATCTGGTTTTGGAAGAAGTACTGTTTTTTATTGAAACAGATTAAAACACAAGGGACTCCATTTATTTTTCTGTCCATAGGAAAACAACATTAAAATGTTGGTCAACATCTAACAGTGCAACAGGGCTCTACCTATCAGCTGCAAGGGTATTTTATTCAAAGAGAGAATATAAGATTCTCAAATAAGTGGGACAGGAAGAGAGAGAATGCTTCCCCACGTGGCTTTCACTTGTCCAGTCATTTCCAATCAGTGATTGCCTCAAGGAAGGGAGAAATGAAGGATGCACTTTTGAAACATTTGAACAGGGCCTCAAAGAGAGAGAGAGTTCTCTCTTGATCCCAATTTTGTTATCTTGCCTCTCTAACCCTCCTGATTTGGTTTTCCCGTAGCGGCGAAGAAGTCCCAATGGCTGGAGAAAGAGGAAAAGGCCCGGCAGCTGAGGGAGAGCCAGCTGGACGAGCGGCGCAGGAAGCTGGAGGAGCAGCGGATCAAGACAGAGAAACGACGCGCCGCCCTGGAGGAGAGGCAGAAACAGAAACTAGAGAAGAACAAGGTCGGTTGTGAGGGAGAAGGGTGAATCTTAAGTCAGTTTAGCATTTTCCTCACTAACGGCAAAGGTTAGTATTGGGGGGAGGGGCAGCTGATCCTAGATCTGTTACCTAGGGGAAACTTCACCCCAGAACGGGTGGTAACACTCCTCACAGCAAGCCAATATTAGAGCCCCGGTGATCGTGGGCTCAATCCCCACGTCCGCCTTTCCTGCTTTCCCTTCTACTATCCCCATCTCCCCCATCTATTTCCACACTATCTCAATGAAGGTCGCAAAAATACTAAAGGAGTGGTGGAATTCCACCCGCCTTAACAAAACAAGAGAATACGGTGGGTGGGTAACAAGAAGAGAATGAGTCAGAGAATTATTAACTACTGCTAACCTAGTATTTCTCCATGTTTGGTATGAAGGAGCGGTATAAGGCTGCCCTCCAGCGGTCCACGAAGAAGACCTGGGCTGAGATCCGCCAGCAGAGACTGTCCTGGGCCGGAGGCCTCGGCCAGAACTCTAGCCAGAGAGAAAGTGAGTACCTACCGCTGAAACAGGAACCCAGAACCAGAGCCCATCGACCCAGACACTGCCCGAAGCCTCTCTTTCCTTCAAAAGACAACTGCCTCGCCTACACACACTGGGCACTATCTTGCCGAGCCAAACGACTGTTTTTGGGCTCGGATCATTTCTTTTCACATGGTCCACACACACACACACACACACACACACACACACACACACACACACACACACACACACACACACACACGACAGGTGGATTGATGTCCCTATCAGCTCTTGCTGGGATGTGCTACACTACAGCAGTCTAATTTCCCTGTAGACGGAGGGAACATTGGCTTCATTCCGCAAGGAAATAGCTGGGTAATGACGAGGCTGAGGTGAAAATGAGATGTCCAGGCATGGTTGAGGTGTATATGTGTGTGTGTGTGGGGGGGGGGCTGTGATGGTGCCAGATATGTAGTGATGCCCTGCGAGTCACTAACAATTCTGACCAATGTTTTCCCGGTCTGCGTTTATGCGACATACTCAAAGGTCAAGTTTCTGTAGGGTCTCTGGGGATTCTACGGTGTACCATTTTTTATTTCAAGGATTTTATATTATTCATATTTTATTGAAAGGAATGAAGGGGAGACAGCTAGAATGAATATAAGTAGCGTGAAGGGTTCGACCCGGGATTCGAACCCCCGCAAGCAGGGTTACAGACTGTATGTGCACGACCAACCTCAGGCACATACAGGCTACTGCATGACTGGATGTTTCATTCAGGGTCGTTAGCCCCTAGATACAGATAAAGTATTGGTCAATGTGATTCCGTTTGCTGGTACTTTAAAGCCTGCAGTAAGCGGGGCGTTATCAACCATCAACACACCTCAGAATAGTGGGCAATTCATGTTTCGCTAGCATTGATTTACGTCGCCAAATCCCCCTTCAAGTCAAATGGAGTCGGTAACAGCAATGTACTTGGTAAGAGGTGTATGAAGCAGGGAGGTCTCTCTCTTTCGCTCTCTCTCTTCCTGCTGTTCTCCACCCCATTCCAACTCTTATGGTCACAATGAACATAGACGTTGGCCAGACAGCCAAACAAATCTGGGACCCCCCAGCCTCCTCTTTCAGACCCAGTGCTGTCAAAGACCGAAAGGTAGAAAGAAAGAGGAAAAGACTGAACCGTAACAAGCGTTAACAAACAGGATCCAGTGGACTACTGAGGATCCAATAGAGTTATTTAGGAAGAGGCAGCAGAATGCTATATTGGCCTGCAGAGAAAAGACCTCTCCCTGCCCATCTCTAACTGCAACCCATATCTGACGAGGGACATTTAGGTCAGAGACAGAGACAACCAATTCCCCCATTAACATTAGACTGTACTGTCATACTGTCGTATGTCTAGTGGTATTTAATGAAGGGCACAATGTTCACTCGATTAGTCTCTGTTAGAGGGTCTGGGGGGGGGGGGGGGGATGGTGTTTAATCAGTGGGGGTTGTCTTAGTACTTCCCTCCACTAGGTGTCAGTTGTGTTACATGTGTGTCAGTTGTGTTACACGTGTGTCAGTTGTGTTGACTGACGTTGGTATTCGTTTGTGTAGTACATCATGTTGTGGTAACAAAAACACTGTTACTACTTTGTGTACAGCAGAGCTCTGGTTTGGGACAATGATGGGACGTGTACTCTTTTACATTCTAACCATGTCATTGCAGGTTCGACATATGTGTTCACAGTCCATTGATAGTCAGTCGTTTTCAGTGTTTTGGTGCCACCGTTTCACAAACAGTCCAAGTGTATCCATTTTGAATATGAACACCGAACTGAATGACGCATGACCCAGTAGACTCAACACAATATTTCTTTAAATATATATATCTTTTTTTTAGTGGGTAGAAAAAGCTGCGCTATTTCCCTCTACCATCAATTGTCTGTTTTCAGATTGTATTCCATTTTTGGTGGAGGCTCCTCGAAGTATACTTTGACATGACACTTTGACAGTTAGAATTTCTATTCTGTTTCCCGTCATCTCCATGTGGAAAGGAATGTAAAATAACACTGTCAGATGGGAAACGTTCAACACAGAGATTTTATTATTTTGTTTCTTTATTGAATCAGAAATAGTTGCCCTCTGGGAATACACCGTTTTGGTATTTGGATGTTTGCTGTATGTATGTACGAGTGTGTGGGGGGGGGGATTGATTTCACCGTGACACATCCTGGAGGTCTCCCTCCCCTGTGTGAAACAGTGTGACCCACCATCTCTGTGGACTACTCTCTTGGCTTCGCAGGCAGATGCTCGGTGTCGGCGGTCAACCTGCCCAAACACGTGGACTCGGTTATAAACAAGAGACTCTCCAAGTCCTCCGCCACCCTCTGGACCTCCCCCAACAGAAGTAAGACACGTCAGGCCCCCTTTTCCGGGAACGCCCACTTTTCATATCCGTTCCCTCACGTTTTTTTTCTCCACCGTTTTTTTCCCTCCCCACTGTCTCCAATCCAATCGCCTGTCTGTGTTCGATGGTTGCCTACCGAATCATTTTCACCTTCCAAATTCAAATCCACCCTAGTTTTTTTTCTTCTGTGGTTCATGGGTTATGGTTTTTCTCCCTCCCTCTGCATTCAGTCCCTGCATTTATATACTTCATACTTTGGTGTGAATATATGGGTTCATTTACGCTGTCTTCATATTTTATGTCCCACATTTTTTTGGTGTTATTGGGTTATTCATTTGCTGGTGATGGTCATTTCGTGCTTTTTGGTTTGTGTGTCAGCAGATGTTTTTCACTCACTGGAAAGTCTTGGTCAATGTCTTGAATGGTGATGGTGATGATGATGAGGATGAATGGGTTTTCAGGCCGAGGCTAACCCGAAGTAAATACACGGTACTATGCGGAATCTTGTAACTCATATTCAGAGTTACTCACACAAGTCAGAGGTGTTTCAGTGCACCTAGAACACCACTGCAGGTACAGAGTTATTTCATAAGTACATGTCTAAGTAGGTTGCAGTGTGCCGGTGTGAACACATAGGAACTTTAGTGTTTAGAATTTTAAAAAGTCGGCAACTAAAGGATGAGTCAGCGTTTTGAGAGAAAATGCATTCTGAAAACTCCACAGGAACACCTGTGATGCTTGAAAATAGATTAAGGCGACTGCTGAAAGCGTAACCCTCTCCCTCTTTTCCTCTCCTTCTCTGCCTCCTCTCCACCTACCCTGTCTTTCACGATCGCCTCTCTCTTCTTCCCCTCTCTCGTCTCTCTCATCTCTTCCTCTCTGTCTCTACCCCTCTTCTTTCTCCTCTACCCCCTGTTATTTTGTCTCACTCATTGTCTATCAAAAGCTCACTCTCCTCTCTTTTTTTTAAACTTCAGTCTCTCTCTCGCCCACTTTCTCTCTCTCTCTCTCTTTCCCTCTCTGCTGGATAACCGTATTGTCCTTCGGGGCAGGTTTAATAGGGAAGTGGGACGTGATTTGGTGCACCGTAAAAGACCCAGAGCTAACCTCTGCAGTGGACTTCTCTCCTCTCTCTTTTCCCTCTCCTCTCTCTCTTCCCTATCATCTCTCTCTTCCCTCTCCTCTCTCTCTTCCCTATCATCTCTCTCTTCCCTCTCCTCTCTCTCCTCCCTCTCCTCTCTCTCTTCCCTCTCCTCTCTCTCCTCCCTCTCCTCTCTCTCCTCCCTCTCCTCTCTCTCTTCCCTCTCCTCTCTCTCTTCCCTCTCCTCTATCTCTTTCCTCTCTCTTCCCTCTCCTCTCTCTCCTCTCTCTCTTCCCTCTCTCATCCCTCTCCTCTCTCTCCTCTCCTCCCTCTCCTCTCTCTCTTCCCTCTCCTCTCTCTCCTTTCTCTTCCCTCTCCTCTCTCTCCTCTCTCTCTCTTCCCTCTCCTCTCTCTCCTCTCTCTCTTCCCTCTCCTCTCCTCTCTCTCTTCCCTCTCCTCCCTCTCCTCTCTCTCTTCCCTCTCTCTTCCCTCTCCTCTCTCTCTTCCCTCTCCTCTCTCTCTTCCCTCTCCTCAATGTCCATGTTCTGAACTGCTGCCTCGATAGCCAGAGGGGTTGTTGCTAGCTCTGGCAGTGCTTACTTTATACTGCTCTGGCATGCAGGTTGTGTTCTTCCTCCCTCTCATGTTATTATGCGTCTGGAAGTGTTCCAGTCTAACATGGAACCCACCATTTCCCCATAGAGCATAAGAATGGGGCGTAGGCCTGGGTTTGGTTTGACGCTTTATCTGGTGTGCGTGTTTACTAGAGACACAAGGGCTTATGCGGGTGAGGTATTGTCTTATTTGATCTGTCATAATAATATACAACCTGGGAAAGCTAACCGAGAGCAAAGCTTAGCTCATTGTCGATATTTCGTATATATTAAAAAAAAGAGAAGCAAAAGGCCTTTCTGTGACACTGTGATGAGAATGCCATATTGGATCATTACATTTTAGTCATTTACTAAAATGGGGTTTCAATAGTTATCAAACAGCTAGTGGGTAATAAGGTACATTTTAATACTGTTTGAACACTGAGGTCGTCTGACATGGTGAGACAGAAGTGGAGATATTCACGGTGGCTCTAAGAGGCAAACCGGCTTTGAAAATGAAGCTGGTTTGCCCCTTAAGGCCAGCGTAGGACTTTGAATATATGTGATAAAATTGGTCGTGTTTTGTCCCCTCCCGCAGCCCGTAGCCTCCAGCTGAGCCCGTGGGAGAGCAGCATTGTGGACCGACTGATGACGCCCACCCTGTCCTTTCTGGCCCGTAGCCGCAGTGTCGCCAGCGTGCTCAGCAACGGTAAAGGCCGTAAGTAGTTATCACACTCCCACTGTGATAGATGAGACCTGCTATTGGCGGGGTTGTTTGTCATTTAGAACAGCAGTCCAACCTCTCCTCTTGGCCCCCAGCACTTCCATGTATTTGATCATTTGTTCCAGTCAGAGCTAGCACATCTGATTCCACTTGTCAAACTAATCATCAAACCCTTGAATGAGCTTATGAACTATGATAATTCTGGACACGACACAATTGTGAAACGTTTGAGGGGCACCGACAAGAGGTTTGAGAAACACTCATTTCGGGTATGTGAAGTGATGCTTGACAATGAATACCTGTGTTGCCTGTGCTCTGCTTGCGTTTTCAGAGATGGGTGTCGTATTTATTTCTCTTCCTTCCTTCTCTCGCCTGCTCTCTATGTGCCTCTCCTTCCCTTCCCCTCCAGAGTCGCCCCTATGCCCTCGTTCGGCCTCGGCCAGCCCGCTGACGCTGTGTGCCCACCGGCCCCACCACCGCTGCTCCGACCGCTGGAGGGTGACGTCCAGCACGCCCGACATCACCCAGCGCCGACGCGACTCCACGCCGGTACGTCAACCACCCCTTTTTTCTTTCCTTTCGTATTTTTCAATTTCATTGACTGGATAGAGAGGAGAGTAGATAGAGAGATACACATCGAAAGAGGGTCATAGAGAGTGAAGGGCACAGACAGACCGGACTTGACCCCTGTTGCCTGCAGGCCCGCATGGTCCGAAATCTGGAGCGCCAACTACTACCATCCCTTGCCGTTTAAACACAATAGAACACCGTTTGGCACTTTGAATAAGCTCGAATGTACTGTGTATCTTTTGGTTTTGAGAGAGAGATGTTTTTATCCACAGATAGAGAAGAAAAAGAAAGAGAAGAAGGACAAGGAGCGGGAGAATGAAAAGGAGAAGAGTGCTCTCAGCAAAGACAAGGTGCTGAAGAAGAGACAGTCCTTACCTAGCATGAGACACAGACCGGACCCCAGGTAACCTGCTCTCACACGGATCTACGGTATCTGCCTTTGGCACAGTACAGCACTAAACACCCTT